>NW_027114633.1:590926-614305 GCF_000696795.3 Halyomorpha halys
GTTGATGACCAATGAAGTTTGGCGCCACTAAACAACCAAACAAACAAACAAACTACATATATATAAGTAATCACTAACAGCAATCTTTTCAAAAATATATGTATTTTTTAATGTTTACTATTTTTTACAATTATATATTTATATAAATAAATCCAGTAAATTTGGTTTCAGTTTATAATGGATAAATAATAATTATAAGGATTATAAGCGTGTAGAGAAACTACCCATCGGTAACACTAATGACGTTTAAGCCATCTTCTATTCAGGCACCTCAGTGGATCGTCAGTAATGGAAGAGGGAGAAATGCTAGAAACTAGTGGATTTGAGTGATTAGGAAGTTCATAATGGAAGGAATGGTATCAGGTTCGGGCCAGATCGGTTACATGTGGAACATTAATATCTTTATGTATGATTTTATTTGTGACAAAGTAGGGAGCATTGAGGATTTTACGAAGAATTTTGGATTGTAAGGATTGGATAGGAGAGGAATTCGAAGGTTTAGTGGAGCTCTAAAGTGCAACTCCCTATGTCCAGACTGACCTTATTACTATCATGTAGATCGGTCTTTTATAGTAGATTAGAATTTTAGACCGTTTGTCTAGTACGTACTGTGGATTCCTGGTTAGTTGCATCTTAAGGTAGCGGATCTGTTTGACAGGTGTAAGAGCAACATTATTATATAATACTGTAGGGCAGTTAGGGAAGGGTAAAAGTTCGGATTTATTATATTCCTCTAATTACAAGACCATTCTCCGAGGGCTCTGAAATGGGATTGGAGAGTTTAGGATGCAATTATCAGGTCATTATTAACTGGGAGCATACACGTGGGTAAGGATGGCGTTAGGATTGGTTGGGATGTCATCTGTATAGATGGTGTAGAGGATGGGACCGAGGATACTACCTTGAGAAACACCAGCGCACTGAGAATAGAGGGAGAATTGTGGTTTACTTGGAATAATTTTTCAGTGACGGTTAATGAGAAAGTATGTAGGAGGTAGGTATTTGTGGAGTTTGTTTAAATTGTGAATTCTTTTATGAATATTATTACGGATATATACAAAAAAAGATCTGACGTGGTACGTGCATCTCACAACTTCCACTTACTACTTTATTTCGAGATGAAATTATTGCTTACTCGTTTCAAAACGGCTCCTTCTTTATTATTTAAGATGTCAATAATTATCTTTACTATATTTCCATTTATAGGTTAAATAAAAAACTACTTTACTTGTCTTGATTTCTGGTGACCATGCTTGCTGTCAAAAAGTATGACTGTTGTCATAACAACTATAAAAATTATTTAAACCCGATAAAAATTATTTTCTACTAATTATGAAATCGATACATTATTTTATTACTACTAACTATGAGAGATTAATTATTTTATATAAACAAAATTAAAAGGTATTTAGAAGACTTTTTTGAAAATTCGATATTTAATACATTTCATGCTATTTATTTCGGAATAAGACATTGAATTAATGACCACTTAATTGTACATGGATAAAATGAATGTTTTATTTTATAATGAAAAATATTTATTCATATTAAAAAAGCATTATAACCATCTTCGAGAAGATTGTAAAATACATATGTGAAGTAGTACTTTCGGTAAGTCTATTTTGAAGGAAAACATTGCTATAAAATTCCTGGTATATACCTTCCATATATGTGTAACATTGGTTTATTACAAAATAACATTTCTGAGCGAAGCTATACACATAGATAGATATAAACACAAAAATGACCCCAAAAAATAAGAAAACCATTTGTTGAGACTTGTTAATTTGTACCCAAGCGACTTTAAAACGTGTATTTCCATTATAAATTCAGATTCAAATTTTTTCATGAAAGCAAAACTTACTACCCTTAATTATAATTTTATATCTTTCAAACAGGAGTATTGTATAGGTGACTAATATTTTATTTTGTATATTAACATTAAAAATTAATATGCTATCGTACAAATTAGTTATATTTGGCAACGAAAATTCCCTTTGATTTACCGCTTCACAGTGTTTAGATAAGCAGTAATAGGACAGAATATACTTGACTGAACATCCTTTACCGGCTCTGTGCCCCTTTACCGGAATTGTGACTGTTTTTCTAGGACCTAGAGCCGGCTGACCCAAAACCTTACGACCTTATTTAGCAAGGACTTCCCTCCTGGGTATACAAAGGCTAAGTCAAAGAGCAGGGTCGCTCTCGAGTTCCGTTTGTTCCTTTTCGGATGAATCAACACCAAACGAAGCTGCCATATATATATACCATTAAATATACCAACAATACTTATTTAACAATAAATTGATACATTTTTAAAAAATCGTTTTGATTAAATATTTTTTTCTAAATGATCTTGTATTTCTTTGAAATGATTGGAAATTAATTAAATATATTCCATTTCGGGGGGATTAAATATATACAAGATAATCAAACTTTTAGACTAATAAAAATACAAAAATAAACAAAAAAAAGTTTAAAGAGTGACTAAAACATTTTTAGCAATAATTATGAATCAACAAATGATTGCCTAAACAATTTGGGGTCCTTTTTATAATTGAGGAAAATATAATAAAATTTCCAAAATGTACAAAAATACACCCTATGTATTAAAAATCCTGGATTTTTTTTCTATGTATATTTTTATATAATATTCATAAATTTACATTTACTCTGCACCAGGCGAAAACATTTCCCTTACAGATATCATATCATTTATAATTCTTGAAAATAAAATGTTCAAAAATCTGAGATAGAAGATCAATATGTGAAAAATGACTATATTAAAATTGTGTTCATAAATACTTTAAATTTCCTATCTGTCTGTTCAAAAACCAATTCCAAAATAATAAATTGCAAGCAGTTCTTATTTAAAATAATAAAAAGAAAAAAAAGTAGGTTAATTGAAATTATACGTATACCGGGAATAGTTTTCTTTTTTTTAATTTAAACATTTATTTTCTTTTAATTGTACAACTAGATTTTAAAAATAGGGCAAGTAAATTTAAAAAAAAATCCTTTTATTTTCCAAACAGTCAATTCACTCGTCAGTTCGTCAGTATCTTCTTCTTCTTCTTTCTAATCCTCCCTAAGTGCCTTTCAGCGCGGAGGAGCCTCTAGCCGCTTGATCCACACATCTCGGTCCATGGCAAGCATCTTTAGCTCAGCCAGCTTTTTTCCTCTTTTCTAACCTAGTCGTTGGATAGGTTCCATATAGCTCCTCCTAGGTCTGCCTCGTGGTCTCCTACCAGTCGACCTCGTCTCCATACATTTTCTTGGCACTCTGTCTTCTCCCATTCCACAGACGTGTCCATACCATCGGAGATGTCGGTGCTCAATCACTGATTTTACTGAGGGGATCTGAAGTTCTTCTCTTATTCTTTTACTCTTTATCCTATCTCTCCTTGTTTTGCCCAATATTCTTCGCATTTCAGCAGCCTAATCCTGCCCATGTGCTTGTCTTGGGTCACCCAACTTTCACCCAATCACTGCCATGCCATAGTGTTGAAAGATATATTGCTTTAAAGATGTGGAGCTTGATGTCTTTACCTACCTCCCTCTTTCCCACAATAGTATTCCATATCTTGTAGTAAATACAATATTCTTTATTTAATTAATTGGGCACTTTTTGGTCTATTTTACCAGATTTATTGGAAATTGTTCATAGGTAGGTATAGAAATCCAATGTTTGTAATACTTTATTATTGCATACTAATTGTACATTGCTCACGTCCGCTTCATTTCTGGCAACAGTCTGTATCTGAAGTTTTTCAAATCAAGCAAAATATATATATATAACAATAAAATAGACATACTGACCAATTTTTATTATTGCTACTCTTAGTTGATTAATTGTTTTTACAATAAAACGAATAGAAATACGATATAAAAATGATTTTCAATACTTTCGGATTTGGAACTAAAAAATATATTATTAATATTTTATATATATATTTTTTATATTAATAATATTAAATATTAATATATCAGTATATATTTAAATATTACATATCCTTGTATTTCTGTTTCTTAAATTATTTTTATTACAACTGAATTGTAAAATTTTAAAATAATAACAAGTAGGTAGGTAGATAAAATAAAAATTATGTTGAAAATCTACCTTAATGAATTTACGTTGCTGTTTTTATTTCTTATTTAGGAAAAAAATGATCGGTCTCAACTGACATTTTTTTATGTTTTATTTTAGTTGATACCTTATATTAAAAAAAAAAATATCTGTTAAACATTTCTTTATAAATTTCAGCTGAATGATAAAATTTAAACCATACCGATATTGTAGACCCTTTAAATCGATTGCATTGATACTTAACGTATTTCGTCAAACTCCACAACTCTTATTAAATTTGATATAGCCGACACGAAAACCCACAATTTTATAAAATACATTTTTTTTATTTCTGTGTGGTCACTACGTGGCTTACAAATGTATTATTTCATGAAGGAGACAGCAGGGAGTGGAAGTGGAGATTTCATTAAGTCGGATTGGGCTAGCGCTTCATCGGTAACTGCTGGCTGACAAATAAATCGGAAGGTAGGCCAAGGGATTGCCACCTGGGAAATGGTGGAAAATCTCATTTATTATAGGCCCCGCTCATCGCCGGGAAATACGGTTTTTCTCCTGCGGCGGAAAGATCATGGTGAGGATGGAAATAGATGGCTCCCGCCCACTATCTCTCTCTCTCTCTCTCTCTCTAGTTTCTGTAAATATCACTTACTTTAGTTTTATGTTCTTCCTCGGTGGTTTATTTATTACTGCATATTGTTAAGTTTTTGTTTATTGTTTCTTAAAGAAATACATGTATTATTAGAATGAAACTCGTTAATATTATTATATAGTTAACCATTATGTTTTTATTCCATTAATCTATATAAGCAAATATTTAGTTATATATACAACGTAATGGATCACCCGTTAAATACTGCTATTTCTTTTTTTTTTTTTTTGGAATAATAAATCCCGTTTGTATTCATTTATATTTACATAAATTTAATCAAGTTTGACCATCAATATATTTTTAAAAATAAGATATTTTTAAATACTTTATGAAATTTTGAAGACGCTGTTTTTCTATGCCTATTAAAATTAGTTCTCCCCTATATCCTTGATTAACCTTATCTTTTACATCGTCGTGGTGGTGGTACGAATCCACCTCCCTCTTCCAAAAACACACACAAAAAAAAAACGGTAAAACCCATTCTTTGTTTGATCATGGAAATCCTAAGCCTATACTACTTATATTTTCAAAAAATATCTTATTATTATAATTATTATTTTCTTACAATGTATTCAACGTCTTTACTCCTAATACAGGGTTAAACAATTATGTGTTTAGTTTTAATTCTAACTTTGTGTAATTAATCTACATCTATTCATACCAGTGGCATGTTTTTAACAATAATGAATGAGTATAAATTATTTTTTCACATTTAATACCACAACATAAATGCCACATTAAAAACAGAATATTAAAAAGTAATTTAAATTAAAAATTTGTGACAATGTCCACTACCTCTTCAAATTAACAAGAATAAATCAGTAATGATGTGGATAAACGATTAATACTAAATTTAACAAGTCGTAAATTTGTTCAAATATAAATAGGATAAATCTGCCGGCATGGGAACACACTAACTAAGAGAAAATAAAATTCTGACGGTCAACTTCACTAATAACTTTGTTCGTACCAATTTGATTACTACAGCACTAAGATTTGAAAATTGTTGGATTTAGACCGTATAATTTTTTTATGGTTCTGATTGTTTATTATAAATTTGAAAGAAGATTGGATATTAAAAAAATGAATGTTTAAAGCTTTTCGTTTTGGAATTTATAAATTTACGATCGGTTTTTATAATTGTTCTTCCACTGTACGTTGGAAACGAATTGCCTTTCGCTCATATTTTCATTTAATTTAGGGAACAGGTGATAAATGAGTGTGTGTGATAATAATTCACGTTAATTGTGCTCTTAACTAAATCATAAAGTCTGCGAAAATTTAAAAAAAGTATCTTTTCTGCGTGTACATTAATGGTAACTTTGGGGATCGAAAAGATATAGGTTTTCCAAGCTGGCATCACAATAAAAGTAAAGCATTAGAACACACCCTCCCTATAGCCAAATGCTCTTTACTTGTACTTACCTAATTTAACTTAGGTATTCAGGTTAACTGAATAACAATTCAGTTGTATGGTAAAAATAATTTAAGAAATAGAAATACGGGAGTATGTAATATTTTAATATATACTAATATATTAATATTTAATAATAATAATATATCAATATATAAAATTTTCTCTATGTTGATAAAATATTAAGCCAAAATTCGATAGAGCTCCGACGAAGAAATGAAAAATAAGGTTTAACACTGCATCGTCGGAAGTAGCGAGTTCTAAAAGAAACTTTTTTTAAATTGAAAAAATTTAAAATTATGTATTATTGAAATTAATCGAAATTTAGTATTTAAAAAATTGGAGATCTTATTTTCGGTATTATCCTTGTGTGTTTATTATTGTAACTTACTATGGTACTACGTACTATGGTACTGATCGCTTAAACATGGAGAAAGCACAGTACATAATATACATAGCAATAAACAATGTTTCAGTTAATGTAATGAAATTCAGAGCAAATTATGTTTTGTTATTTATGGTTATGACGCTGAGCGGTGGGACCCTAAGGGTAAAATTATCAAAAACATGTTGCATCCTCCAGGCACTGGAAAATCAGATTTACTAGGTATCTCCTAATAATCCATCCACAATTTACACCGAACAGACTGTAGAATAGCTAACTTACGTTGATCAAAAATTTACATCGTGCAGACTACTGGATAGTTAGTTAACTTGAAGTTTATTAAAAATTTATAACCGATGAGACCAGCGAATAAATTACTTCACTTGCTAAATAATGAAGTGCTGGTAATTCATTACAGTGATTTTACTTGATTGTTTTTAATTTTACTCGGCTTTACTTCCCGGGAGACCACCATCTGTGCGGCCTCTCATCTTAAGCCGAAGGTTGCATTACGCTTCTTCCCCACGATTTTAATGATGCGACAATATTGTAATCTTGAAGTAATTATTGGAGTCTAAAGGTTTTTTTTCCTTTCCTTTTCTCCTTTTTCTGACTCACGAGGTCACCCACAAATGGGCATAGGCCAATGTCTCTGCTACTTAGTTCCTAGAACAATCTGTACTAACGAGAAATTATAGAGTGTTTAACCCTTAGCTGGTTTTGAAGCATAATGTAAAAATGATTTATGGTATTATACAGTGTCAATCACCTATGTGTTCAGAAATATTCTAGGTCTTCCTATATCTTTTAATTATATTTAGTGGTTGAAATATTCGAAGAAACAGGGTAACGCAAATAGATTACTTGATTAACTTCATCAATTTTTTTTTAATATCTTTAATAAAATTTACAAGTGCACATAATAATACATTCAGTAAATTTAATGTAAGTTTATAATGCAGTGATACAAGCATGTAGATAATTAATTGCACTCTAATAACGTTTTTACATTACAAGCTTATGTTTTATAAGCTATGTGGCTATATTTTTTCAGAAGCTCGGACCCCGGATTGTCAGAAATAGAAGTAGGCTTAGAAACTAGTGGGTTTGGGTGATTAGGGAGTTTATAATGGAAGGAATGGCATCATGCTTGGGCTAAATCGGTTACATATGGAACATTAAGTTCTTTATGAATGATTTTATTTGTGACAAAATAAGGAGCATTGAGGATTTAACGAAGGATTTCCTCAAAATGTTAAATAAATATTCTGTATTTACTCTGTATTCTGGTATAGAGTAAATCCAAAATGCTTTCACTTACAATGGAAGATTATTAAAATCTATTGATTTTGTGTATTTGTTGATAAAATTTGTGATGAATTCAATTATAAATTCCGGACCTATGAAAGCGCGCTTGGAGCTGAGATTTTAGCTATATTTTATATTATTGATCTGTATGGATTTATAGGTTGTGATAATAGATGGCCGAATCTTCGAATTTGGATACAGTGGATTTGCTTATTTTATATTTATTTTCAGTTATGGTTTTAATAACAAAGTTCAGGACAACGTATGTCAGGAAAATAACATATTTTCAAAGCTTACTCCTGAATGTACGGGACCATTGTGTTCATGGGGGAAATGAAAAAAAAAAAAGTTCCGAAGAATAAAAATCACTCCCATTTTATACTTTAGACATCGGGGAACTTGGTTTTACGAGTACGATATATTATTTCCAAACGATAAATTATTTATCTAGAAATATGTGTTATTAACTATCCAATATAAAATGTTCATAAACAGATAGTGTCGAAAAAAATAATATATGAATAAAGAAAAAAAAATCAGTGAGGTAGCTATAATGACCTACGCACTTGGCAGATTTTTTCGTTTGTTTTTGTTTCAACTAATTACATAAATTCAACCAAGCAGCACTTTAATTAATTATAGCCATAATTTACTTGTACACATTAATTTGGTAGAGGTGCTTCAACGAGTAGGGACGGGATTTAGGACATGATTGTAGATATTTATATGTAACACAAATTAAAATTTTTATTTAGATTATAATTTATTACTCTTCAGATTTTTTTTGGTATGATTTTGCTAAAATTATAATATCTAATAAAATATTTAAACTGTGTGGAGAAGTTCATTGTAAATAGAATACTAATAAAAAAAAAATCCCAATTTTTTCATATTTCTTAGAAAAATATAAATTTAAATAATTTGTACTATATATTTTCAGTATAAATATTAATATTATAACATATTTTTTTATATTTCATGGTCCCTTTTTTTTTATTTCATTGAATCCGTATCATATATATATCGTTGCACCATTATGATCAGAATAAAAACCGGTGTATTCACATGTAGATTTGAAAGTATCCGTTTTGGAAGATTGACTTAGGCTAATATTCCATTCCTTTTGTTATTTAAATCAAACCATTGTGTTATTCAAATGGAGGTTACTATTCCACAGTATAGGTATGTCTCAAATTTACCATTTTACTTACAAAAAATCAAGCAAGTAATCTGCAGACATTTTTTTTTCCCGCTTCAATTGGCAATGGTCACTGTGAATTGAATAAAAAAAATATAGACTATTTTTTACATTGAATCAGGTCTTATGGTATTAATTAACTAACTTTTTGAGCAAGTAAATTGTAATTTAGATAAATTACACTTCATTCACCTCATATCCTTTTGAAGTAGATGTTCATAAGTTGAAAAGTTCTTGAGTATACAAATCTACGATTCGGGATTTAGTAAAAGCTACTTGATTTATAGGCTCTAGAAAAAATTGTTATTTAATTATGTTAATGTCATATAATTTATTAATTTAATCTTCATAAGCAGAAATGTTATTTTTAATTGCGCAAACACATTTATTTATATATTGAGGTACTTGACATTAGATTAATATTCATATATACTGTCAATGTATTGTGAATAGGGCGTGTTCAACAAATTGAATATTCCTGCTTTCATATTTGGACCAGTCATTGACGACGATATCTGTTTTATATTTATATTTCTTTATTGCCAGTTTGCCCAATTGGGCTTTACATGGTCGTTATATTCTTATAACAGTTATATCCACTTTTAACCATTGACAATATTGGGAAATAGTCTCGTGGAGAAGATACCCCAAAGTATTACAGTGTTATAATTACTTAAAATTTATAGGTAATAAGGGTAAATTATTATAAAATATGAAAATGAAAATATTATTGAAAACAAATAAATATAAACAAAGCAACTAATATTTATAGGATCAATAAAACAAACAACGGACTTATATAAAGGAAACATAATTTAAAAAAAAAATACAAAGGAAGAACTAAAATAAAATAATGAATATCCTGGACTCCAGTAAAAATTATTTTAACTATGTGAAGTACAGCTAGATGAGTTTCAGGGTCCCAAAAATATATGTTCTTTATCCAAAGAATTTTTAAGACCAGATGAAGTAAAATATATATCTATTCTCATTCACCCTTGTTACAAGACATCAGCGTTATAAAAACATATATGTAAATAGTACCTTATTAATATTTTGTAAAAAGATTTATATATCGTTTTCAGTATACAAATCGATAGATGCACTATGTGAGAGGTGAAGAAATCACTATTAGATAATGGGTAAGCGGAAATCAAAAGAAAATTATGAGCATTGCGTCAGTAAATTATGATGAATTTCCCATTATTCGTCTCTTTCAAAAATGAAAAAAAAGTACACGACCAAGGAGTGAAAGTTGGAGGAGGTAATGCTGCGACCATCACCTACAGCGTCCCTGAATACACTCAGCAGTCCATGACCTCCTAACGGAAGATGTTGCTTTCGTGAGAGAATGCAAATTTCATTCAATGATGTATAAATTATACAGTTTTATATTTTATTTTGGATAGTCACTGTTATTCTGAAATATGAACAAACAAAATTCAATGTTCTTTAAGGAGCATAACGTTTTTTAAATAAGGCCGTGGGGACCGGGCACGTTAATGGTTTACCTTGGCATTCCCGTGTCAGAGAGGTGCCGGTTTGAGTCCGGCCTAGACGGATTAATATTTATCTCCTGACGGAGACAATGAATGAATCTCAACTTTCCCTCTCTGATTAGAATACACTGGCAATGAGTGTCAGAAGTATTCAGAATTTACTGAAATATTTAAATTCATTTATCTATTTTTTTTTTTATACGCCATCTTGTTTTCAAAGACAAGACGGTGTACATGAAAAGCTCTAGAAATTATAAGGATGAGAATAGCAAGTGAGGTTCAGAAACCACAGTTTCAGTTCTGTAAACCAGTTTAAGTGCCTGGGAAGCCCGGTTACAAATGCCAACAAAGAAGAGAGTGGAATAGAAGCCAGGATAGCAGAAGGAAATAGTTGTTATTTCTCACTGCAAAAGATATTGAAGTTTAATGCTCTCTCAAAAAGGATGAAATTGGTTATTTACAAACCCATCGTAAGGCCAGTTATCTAAGGGAGAGAAACATGGCCCTTGACAAGAAAAGCAGAGCAGATACTCAACTCCTGGGAGAGAAAGATTTTCAGAAGGATATGGGGAGGAGTCTCGGAGAATAAAGTTTGGAGAAAAAGAAGTAATGACAAACTGATACATCTGTCCGGAGAACCCAGCATCGCGACTTTAGTAAAAATAACAAGAATAAGATATTTAGGACACGTTGAAAGGATGGCCAATGAAATAATACCCAATTAGATGGTTTATGACAAACCAGAAAGAAAACGGAAAAGAGGTCGTCCCCGGATGGCTGGAAGATGTGGAGTAGGATTTGAAGCTTTTGAATGTTGACAGATGGAAGGAGAAAGCAAGTGACCGTGCAGATTGGTTGGCTGTGGTGCCTCGGGTTCTTGCAGGAACGTAGCGCCATAATATTAATAATAATATCTATTTCTTAGTGTTATCTACAGTAGATCAACCAACTCTTTGTAGATAAAATTCTATGATTTGGCTCATTATGCTAAAGCTAACGTTTTTCTCTTTTTGACTTGATTAATGAAAAGCTTTTTTCGGTCTTCTCTTCCATGCTAACTAAATTATACCTTAGAACCCGAAAAGTAGTTTAAATATTTATTGTGTGTCCAAATCTACGTTAATCTCTTTCAAGATCCAGAAGTGTAGAAAAGCTTGAGGGATTTATTTCAGAGTTTTTTCTGATTCCATTCTTTTATCTTTAACATTTAACAATGTTTAATTGCCTCTTTCTTTATTATTTTAAATCCGATTTTCACTTTTTTATCCTTTCATTATATCTCCCAAAATAGATACCTTCTATTTTTTTTTTACTATTAGGTTTCATTTAAAAAAATTCTATTGTATCCCCTTTCCAGTTTTTGTGTCAACGTACAGAAGAATGAAATTTTTGATACTAAGGATGAGTGGTATTTTTGATGATATGTTATGATTAAAACGTGTAAAATATAATTATTTCACTGTTCTATTAACTAAAAAATTGTATATAAACAAAAAAAGGTCTGATGAGTAAATTCAAAATCTTTTGGCATCGGTATGTATATACAAAATACTTTGTGTCGGTTGGTAATGTGCAGGATAATCTGTTCCAGTCGTGGTACATATAGTCGTTCAAAGCACAAATATTTATTCAGAAAGAAGTTGACTGTACTGGACGCAAGTGGTAAGTTGGTATAACTATATTTTTGTAAATTTTATTTTATTGTATGGGTTGATGCACAACTTTTCCATACTGTGAAAAACCTGTTTAATGATGCCAACTCAATACTAGGACACTGGTGGGATCTCATTTAGGCCGATTAGTCCAAATTGTAGGTATTTAGAAAAATAATTACAGAAATCTAGAATAACACTTTTTTTATACGTTTTGATACTGAGGTTTTATTTTGTATTTTAAAACATATTAACAGGAATTATGTTCGTAAATATTTTTTTTAAAATCACGCTATTTTATTTTGTTTTTCAACATATAAAGAATTTTTCCACTATAATTCGTCCGAATCTTTCGTTTTGTAAAAAGAAACAATATTTTTATAAAATAGAGCTTAGTTAAGGTCATTTTGTGAATGTAACAGATGTTCGACGGATTCTCGCAATGCCTGAAATATTTTCGCCAATAACTGACTGTGTGGGGTTGTATTTGTTACTGAATTCTGATTATTCTGTTGGAGAATTCGAAATATATTCTGATTCTGAAATATATTTATACAATTGTATTGATTTAGCCATCGGTTGGAAACATACTGTTTACCTACGGAACGATTTTGTTAAAAGCACTACAAAAGCATGGACTGGTGAAGAGGGAGCCTGGAGATTCATCAATATGTTTTGTTATTCAGTGATTAAATTCAACAGCCCGTTACATTATTCATGGACGGAATCACTGATGGTTCATCCATTCCGTCTGCATCACTCGTTCTACCGGTTGATAATTATGTGTCCTTAAACATCTTCGTCTCTTCCTTTCTCCTTTTATTTTTTCATTTAGGTAAACTCATATTAACTATAAAAAAATTGGTACATGTATAAGTATCGAATTTGTTTAACGATTCTGCATATATTTATATTTATCCATTTCTTTGCACCCTCTCTGAATCACCTATCGTATAATGCATCGCTTGGTTTTTTTAATTCGGAGTATGATCATTAAATTAAATGAATTACAGTTACATATAGCGAAGTTTAAAAAATGTATACACATAAACGTCTGTCCTAACTGAAAAACTGAACGCCGGTCCAGGAGAGCTTGAAAAACATCCTGGAAAAATAGTTTAAAAAATTTTTAAAATCTTTGGTTTTAATTGTTTAACTATATTTATTTACTTATAAATGAGAGCAAAACTGTAGAAAACAATTTATGATTATTTCAAATCCCAATACAAAACCGAAACTAAATCATATTGTTGTAATTAACTTAGCTTCTCAACAACGTAGCCTAGAAATATAATATACAATGTATATTTAGATAATCTTCTTTTAGGATTACGTAATATTATTTCTTCCTGTCTTAAAGATGGCTGGGTTGAAGAAATGGTGTTACTGGTTAAGTTATTTATTACTATCTGAGAGACCATATGAGGCTTAGTGCTGAAAACGTTTAATAATATTGTTATTTATTTAATTATTTAATGCACTGCACATTAAAATTTTGGCTTTCAGTGCTTTGTTATACATTTAGTTTTTGATTAACCGTAATGAATTTGGATTGGGAAATTATTTGCAGCTTTATGCGAATGTGTCCCGAGTAGGTGAGTAGACACCCCGTATAATAACAAATTATTTAGTTCCATTGACTCTTTGAATTTGAAAATACTGAATAGAATTTGATGATTTGTTAAAAATTTTTTAAAGAAAATAGAAAAAAAAACAACCTAATATCTCTTATTTAGGAGTAGAGCCTTTAACAAGCAGATCGTTCCGTTCAAGAGGATTTAACTTCCAAGTGGATATATTCAGAAAATACCCAGAAAAGATGAAAAGCGATTTATAGCGATTCTCTGAACGTAATTTAATTGTAAAATTCTCGGAAGAGTTTCTTTACATGATATTGAAAATTATATTCTAAATATTTAAAGGAGGTAAAACATTTCATCCTTAAAATTCTACTCCAAAAACGAAAGGAGAGGTTAGTTTTTCCTAATGAGACCCTTAATGAAGTTTCTTTTTTTTTGTTTAAAGAAAAAAAATAAATGGTCCTCCTTATCTTTAAAACACTCGTACATTTATACCGCTTCTCAAATAAGGCAGGGTATTAAGCTGGAAGGATTGGAACATTAAAGTGCCCATTTTCTTTTCTCTTGAAGAGACAAAGTGAATGCTGCTTCACGTAATTATAGGGGACAATTTTGGTGTTAGTAACTTCATTACTCTGTTTTTATCTTACCGCTTTGTAGGATAGGGGCTTCCCTTAAACTGATTAGTAAGAAGGTTACTTAGTATTAAATCAATTAGTATAACAATTACAATTTTAAATTGAAGTCAAACTTACTTTCATCAAAGTGGATTGTTTCTTGTTTAGTTCCTTCAGGAAAGATCTTTGATCTTTGTGTAGCCTCAATTTTTTCTGTGTCGTATAAAATATTGCATTCTTGTTTGATAACGAAATGCTCCACAGACTGTGAAGTAGAATGTTAATAGCAAGGGATGGTTCAGTTTTACAGTTCGATGCATTCTTTCTCGGGTCGTTTTCAATATCACTCATATCACATTTTCTTGTTCACTTCATGCCACCGTGTCGGCAGCTAGAACCCTTTTATTAATTTTATTTAATATAATCAACTATCTTCGTGAGATTTTTAAAAATCACATAGAACCGATGAAATGTTTTTTATTTTCTCACATCAACAACCCTCAAAAGCTTACAAATCAATTTCCTGACAAAGAAATTTTGGTTGTAATTATTTTAATATTGAATTCTGTATATATTTTTGGCCAAATTTCAAAGTTTACGGATCAGTGATAAATACTTTTGAGACAGCAATGTAGTTATTTTCTTACATCTGATAATATTTTATTCTTTGAATTAAGTAAGTTTGTTTAATGTACCTGAAACAACTAAGTTCATTAATTTCAATTTTCCAGTGAGAGTGATCAATATTGTTAAAGCCGATAGTGCTACGTATTGAAAATACCAGCAAGAGAAAAATGGAAGTTAAGTTAAATTTAATTAAATAGGTATAAGGGATGTTCATTGTCGGCATTTGCCGCCTCATAAAGTGCAGGTAAAAGGGATCGATTTCACCTGGAAGACCAGGGGCATTAAGGGTCAATAAAGCACTTACTGGGTGGAAAACTACCACCTGGGTGGAAAACCTATGTCATGAAAGCACTAATGATAAGCGAAAAGCATACATAAAGTGCCTCGGGTCGACACCAAGGAGCAGAGCTGCTTGATAGGTAGTGAGTTCCACGCTACGCCCCAAAATTAGATCAACCCATGGGATGACTAGAAAGAAGAAATTAAAGAGGAAGATAGATTTTTTGCAGGAAAAGAAGAGACAGCCAGGAACTCCAGAGAGGTTAGAGAAGCAGTGAAGAGGTAGTCAGACATCATCAGCTAGGCCAGGCCGATGAGGAAGAAAGAGACATGCGGCTAGCGACCTAGTAAACCCGAAGGAAGAAGGGTAGGGAAGAAGAGTAAACCATGGGACAAAGAAGCAAGCAGCCAGCAAAGCTGCTTCAACTCGGAGTCGCATGAACATAGTCATCCCCGCCACCTACAAGTTAGTAATATTCCTAAGTCAGTATTTAGAATGGCAAAAATAATAAACTGGTGAACTCGACATTATTGGAAAGAATATGCAGTGAATAATTAAAAACAATAATACCTAGCATACCATAGCAAGGGGGTCTGTGGTATCTTGTTATAGGACTAAATATACAGCAATACTTTTCTAAGAATTGTAGGTAGGATCCCACAAGGAACCGATAGATACATAATGTAAATATAGATAAAATAGAAATACATGAATAAATAAAAAACAATGCTGTTTCCGGAACCCTATTAGCTTTAGAAAAGCTGTCTAGCCATCGGAACATATTCATAAAACGTCTGTCGTAATCTGAGTTCACCTTATGTTGGGCATGTATTTCCTCGTTTGAATAACTGATAAGGAATCAGAGAAACATTTTCCAGTGAGATCAATGTATATAGTATATGTAACCCATACATGCAAGAATGTTTGTAGTTTTAGATTCACATGAGGCTGTGGATTAAAAATATCTCACTTTAATTTTTGGACATTTGGCATGACAATGCAAACAGTAAATTTGGGAAACGTCGTGTAAATAAAGTTTTACTAGGGACTGAGCCTCAAGACTCACAGAAAAAAAATCAAACAATATGTGCCTTCAACAGTCAAGAAAAAAAGAAATCAATACAAATATATATGATGCTAGTAACACTTTAAAAAAAAATCACAAGGCTCTCGTTGAAGGACGTAGGTCGTGACCATTCCTGAAGACAGTGATGAAAGCAGAGGCACTAAAACTTCACCCTGATCGACACCTGAGACCAAAAAGACCAAGATTCGGCTTAGAGCCAACGACCCAACCAGATCCGGCCTTGCTTTCTCCTAAGGGCCTTTCTATTTTTTAAGACTAGCGCTCTCTGTTGGAAACAATTTTTGGGTTTGTAAGTCCAATAACTTTATAGAAAAATTTGAGCCTTCTAAAATATTTTCATCATTTAATTCTGAATTGCTTTTATTTTATTGGCTTAACTATAGAGTATTAGGAATAATGCTTATAGTTATTAGCAATTAAAATTGTGTTATTCGTTAGATTGGAATGACGTTGCTTAATTTTTGGCTAGAGAACTTTATGTAATAATCACACATGTTTTATTTCTCCTTGATGGTCACCTTTATGGACTAGTGAATTACAGGTCTTACGGTATAGGTATTGAAATAACGAGGGTTAAAGTACCATGAGTAACATTCAAAGAATGGGGAAGTGTTTTGATCATTTACTGTCTCTAATATTTTGATTGCTGGCTCTATACCATTTTTATTGAACACTTATTTTACAAGATAATAATATCTAATTAAATGAAAAAAAATATTTTAATTAATTTTTATTTATACTTCACCACTAGTCCTCATGCATAGTATCAATAATCCAGCAAACTAAACTTTTTTTTTTAACTGCTGTATTAGATATTCATCATTTAACGTTCTGATTAGTGGCCCCATACTTAGATTTCTTTCGCTTTGATTAGGTTATTTAATATACAAACATTGCCAGTTATTTACATTTTCTCTAGGTATTTTTCAAATAAGCTAAAATTAATCGTCTTAAAATTTTCTCTACTCTCAATATCAAATGAGTAGTTTATTGCTGGTTAAAAATGCAGCCAGATCCTTTTTTTAAACAAAATTACTTAAATACCGATTCCATCAGAACCCTTTTTCATCATAATGTACAACCTAATGCTATCAGTTTTGTATCTCTAAACTAATCCTTCGTTAAAAATAAAAGGAAAAAAAGATAGATAATTGTAAACGGTTAGCTCGACGAATGTCTAGTTATAAACACTGTAAAATTCAGTGGAGCCAATCATAGCTGAGTAAATGAACCATATTACCCCGAAAATCTTCAGTAAACGTTTGAGTGTGTACAAATTTATTTTAGCCATTGTGGTCAAATAAGATTTTTCCATGACTTTTGCAGAGTAGACCTTTTCTTGTTTGAAACTAAGCTACACATATGTTTTAATAACTAACAAAAGTTTCTAAAAACTTATCTACTGAAATTATTGATCAAAGTCATAATTCTTTGGATCCTTTTACTTTGAAGTGACTTACTTATCATTAGTTACACAAATCTATTTATTTACATCATAGAATGTTTTAAAAAGTATTATTATAATTGTATTAATTTTCATTTATCCGTTATTATTATTACTTCTACTGTAATTAATTTATTATTTTTCTTATTTATTACAATAGCATAATGTGAACTTCAGATTTTTTTGTATCGTTTTCTTCGTATAGTTTGTTATAATATTTTTTCATTTTCCTTCAATTTTCTCTTTCTCTTATTTATGGCTTAGTACAATTGAAGAAACGTTAAAAAAATATGTTGTGATATAATACAGCGGTGGAAGTTAATTTTAAAATTCGAAATAAATTAAATAAGTTGTAGGATTCTCTTTTTGGATTCTTTAGAGGTTTCTAAAGTGGAACAAACAAAATGAAGATAAGATCCTTTTTTTAGAATAAGTAAAAAAAAGTAATCTGAAATAATATCGTTTACATATTTTAGTCTTATTTTATTCCAAAGAATGATTTTTCTTTGATAATTATTAACATTTACAACCTAAAATAATTTTTACTGATTGTATGGTGTTGTATTATTTATTTTTACAGGGAATTATTGTGGTTAGTACACCGTTAATTATTGCTGAAACGCGTGCAGCAAAACATCAAGGCTGGAATGCGGATTACCTTTGCAACACACAAGGACCTTCTAAGGAATTTTCAGCTGGAATAAATTTTATTCTGTGACCGAGATCTCGGGAATTTAAAGATCTGAAATGTATTGTTAACAATTCTGACAGTTCAATTGAAGGTTTGGTAACGTCAACGTACCGTAAGATCCGCAAATTGCGGTATTGCATTCATCATTACAAACATATTTATACGCTTGTGCAACATGGGCATTCCATAGTTATCCTTGAAGTTATATATCAGGTGAAAGTTGTGCTCGACGCAGGTGGAAAATCTCCTGACTCAGTATATCGTATTTGTTTGATAGCATTATGTTTAGATAATCATGTGTAAATATTTTTTATCATTTTCATTTTATTTTAAAACAATAAATTATATAATTGATGTCTGACAAATAGAGGTAAAACTATTAGGCGAAAGAAATAATGTTCTTATTTTTTTTTTCGTAACCTCATTTATTATTTCATTTGTTTAGTACATACATACAGGGACATGATATATGTATACCAATGAAATATTGCATTGTGGTATTATAAGGTTAGTAGTTGTAGCATGGTCTGATTAAGGTAGTCAAGAACATGTAGCTAAAACCAGTGGATTATTGGAGCAGGGAAACATATTACTCTTTTTTTTTTTTTTTTTTTTTTCCTAATTCCTAAACAAACAAAGAAAAATATTACTAAATGCTAAATTAATTTTAATATATTTTCAAAATTTATATTTTTTGGGAAGCAAAAATTGTGAGGATCTGGCAAGGAATTAAGTTGTCACCGTAGGCAAACTCAAGAAGCTGGCCACAGATAGAGAAGGTTTTAAGAAATGGATCAAGGCTCACCCGACCCTAGAAATACTGGTTAATTAAAGAAGAAGAAGATATAAAAAAAATAATAATAATAAAATCACATAAAAAGAAGTACGTCCTTCGGACCCTAAAACATTCATAATTGTAAAATAACTCGTTTATAAGTTAAAGTAATAAAACAAAAAGATGACTTGAAAATTCACTAAGACCATTAAAAAGTTTACTATATATATATATACTGTAAATGTTTTACAACTAATGAATATATCATTTTCTTTTTATAATCAGTAGCAAATACTATAAATAATAAATATTGTTATGAGGATAAAATTTCATAAAATATTTAACCAAATTGATACTTATTAGTTATATTTTTTCATGTTTCAGTTTTAGAAATAAATTGTTGCAGATCTCAGCAAGTAAAATATTAATGATGACTGTACTCATGTGTCATGAAAGTGAATTGGTTCAAAAAACTAAATCTCCAAAATGAAGAAGCTGAAAAGTTCCAAATTTCGATTCTAAAGTATTAATAAAGTAATAAGAAACTACCAATAATGTATTTTATTAGAAGTAAAGTTTTACGTCACTGTAAATTTATCTCCATTCTTGGATATAAAAAGGGATGGACTGGATATAATGAAACAGAAAGGAATAAAGAAATTGATGAAGAGATATAAAAATAGGTATAACATAAGTTATGGAGAAAAATAAAGAATAATAATAAATACTTATTATAGGACGAAAAGACTATAATAAATTTTAAAATCATTTATTTAATACTTACTAATGTTAAATTAAGTGTGGTAATCAAAAATTTATTAAAATGGTTAAGAGCCCTTGCAGTATTTGTTTAGGGCACGCTGAATCGAGGTAAGAGATTTGGAGAAAAATTCTTGTCCTTATTTTGTAAGAACCCTTCATTCTAACTTCATGTGTGTTATGCTCGTAATTTGGAATTCGGAAGGAACTAGATCTTAAACTGTTGACAGTAGGAAATTTACTTTTATTTGTATGTAAGTTATTTTAGTGTTGATTATTTACAGAGATGTCATAAATAACAAATTATTGCATTCATGTTTTTGTTTATTTTACTGAACTTGGAACTTAACTCATTTTTAATATCTTATTCAATGTTAATAACAGTTTTTAACCAGTGAATATTTTTTTAAGGATAACCGATTTGATGGGAAATGTCATCTCTACAGACCCTCAATAAATAACAAGCAATAGAACATGATAATAGAATTATTTTAAAGAAATGATGAATTTATATTCATACATTATATACATTCAAAAAATACAATAAAAGTAAAAAATGTTAAAATTCATAGAAATCAGCATAACCTTGGTCTAAATTTGAACTTGATTGGTAGATAAACAAATGAAACTCTTCTTTTACCGAATTTTGGATACTTTAACTTGAACACTAAATAAATAAATATACTTAAACTTACATTAACATCTTAGATATACGGTTTAGTAACAGAATAAAAACTTTTGTATCCAAAATATTAAGACTATTGTAAGACAATCCTCGATAATCGTAGGTAACGAAATTCAATAATCGGCCTTCACCAATGAACGACAGTTCTTTTAACTTCCCTCATATTCTATAAGGATTAATAAGCAAATTGAGAAAACAATATGGCTAAAGTTCACGAACGCATCCAATTTAGTACAAGGAACTAACTAAACATGAGCTGCATAATACATCTTTTTTTTTAAAGCGTGAAAATTAACTTGAAATAAGCCCAGCAAGTTGGTGGATACTGTCATTTTCCATTTATAACACGTCATGATTATATTAATATCAAATTCACAAAGTGTCCCTATTATTGCATGAAAAGGGCGATATAAGACTGAAGATTAAAATTAAAATCTGTACCATTACAATCCATGGGATAAGGGTGCAGTACTTTGTAAGGAAGTATTATTACTGGACCAACGGTTGTGCAACGAGATGTTTTGGTCAGAATTATGCGAGAGCTCCAGAACCCACAGGGTTGACTCACGGCTACAGAGTAACAGAAAATAATTATCTGCCCAGTGAAAACTTTAATAGGTTTTTTAATAACTTAAAAAATTTAATAGGTTGCTTATCAATAAGGATGACAATCTTTTTTTAAATTGATTATTAGAAATCATGAACCTCATAATTTTATTGATCTTAGTAACCATGTCAGCTTATAAATATATATTTTTTTCTCAGCAGAGAAATTATTAAACACGTCAGCAAAGAACCCATGCAATCGTGAGCTTACTCAAATTTGAGCTAGCTGTTTTGTTAGAAGGGTACTTGACCCATTATCCATTTCATCTCCTAAAAATCTAAAATGTTTGTATGTGTTTATTTATGCATTCATTCTTCGTTATCAGATACGTTTTTGACGCTTTCGGAATCTCACAAATGAAATTTCCATTTAAAACTACAAGATTGAACGATTTGAATCATTCGGAACACGTAAACAAATATGGGAACTAAAATTGGTTATAGAGGGAGGCGGTTGTGCCTTTTATGCCGGGACCAAACTTGGCAGGCTGTTGGAATACGTGTCCCCAATGCCAATGTTACAGGTGGTGGTCCCATAGCATCTCTTTCTGTTATTTTGACACTCCGATGCCGTTTAGTGTCACCTGAACTTTCTCTACATTTCAACATTTTCTTTTTGAGTTATATAAGAAAAGTATACGGACGATATTTTATTATTATATATAGGTAATGAGAGAAATAACGCTCACAAAAGAGTGAATCGCTAACCAATCAACGTCATGTAATAAAAATATAAATTAAAAAGACAGCTGTGAAACCCTATAATTATTATTTAATAGTCTTTGATTTACTCCTTATGAACTGTTGAAGGTTAATGAAACGGAATGCATATATTAAAAAATATATCATCATGTCATAAAACTTATTTATTTTTACTATTTTAGTGACAAGGGGCACAAATTTATATTTTATTTAATTAAAAGAATGTTAATAATGCGTAATAAAATCAAATCATACTCTTCTTACAGTAATAAAAATATTTTTGAACCTGAATTCTTATAATATAAATGACATTGAATAAATCAAACTAGTGATGAAATTAATAAAAATAAATCTGAGACGCTATAACCCATGGAGAGTTAGGGGTGCAGTACATTGCAAGAAAGTACTATTACTAAACCAACGGTTGTGCAAGGAGGTGATTTGGCCTGAATCTCGCTCGACCGTCAGACATTACCATTAAGGGTACCCTCTTTATGAGGTTGGATGGACCCCGGACGGCACACGAACCAACAGGACTGACTCACGTCTAGAATGAAACAGCAAATAATTATTTTTTTAATTATACGCAAAATTAAGTTTCAAATCTGGGTCCTTGGAGTTAGCATACAGTACCTTTACCAATGAGTTTTTCACTCTCACGATAAAATTAACTATACACAAGAATTGAATATTGCAAGTAAAGTTAATTTCTAATTTTTCTCAAATTAAAAAAAAAAATCATATTCCAATAATAGTTGTCTGGATTGTTGAAATAAACGAGTGACAAAAAAGGAAGCGAATCCTCATTTGGGATGTAACATATATTTGAAAATATTTCTCAATTATAAAATACTATATGAGGTTATTAACTCTCAAATTATTGATGTCTAATATCAAAATATCTCGAAAGTTCTAATATTGATTTTGAAAGAGTATGATAATATTGAGGGAGAGTTAAATATTAGCTGACTATAAACAATAGATGAGGAGTTGGTGTTTGATGAGGAGGAAACTTATCGGGCGGTCGTTATGAGGGCCAGGGCAGAATCCTTCAACTTCTCTGATAATCTTGACAGTTATTACTTCACAAAATAAACTTCAGCTAGAAGGTCAGGTTTCATTTAGCAAAAATAACTGATTTATTTAGTGCATCTGAGCAATTAAGTGTTTAGTATCCTCAAGACCATTCTATAGTCTCGAGTAACATATTTTATAAACATATGATTCATATATTTTTCCTATTAAAGAGATAAAGTATATTAGTTATTCTGGTCCTGGTCTAAACCCACATTTATATTTACTGAAAATATGAGTTAACCATAAATATATATATA
>NW_027114633.1:614459-629879 GCF_000696795.3 Halyomorpha halys
TGTTTATACGTGTTTCAGAATTAAGTGGCCAAACAAACTGAAAATATGAACTAAGACCTCAAAACAAGAAAAACGTTTCCTCTGAAGGTATGTCCGCAAACGCTTGTTTAGCTGATATTCACACCTGAAGATTTTCATTGATATGAACTATTTACTTTATACGTAATAAATAAAACCTATTTATTTGTTTCAACTACTTTATTAATTAAAAGTAAATATTAAATTCTTATTAAATGTTGTTCAAAGTCTTTGAGCATTACGACAGGCTCGGCATCTATCTTTGATTTAATTATCCTTCTTCGTAAGGAATTTAGATCATCGACTGGTCTTTCCTAGACTTTTTGTTTAATGTCAACCCAAACAAAAAAATCCAGTGGTGGCAGGTCTGGAGAGCGTGCAGGACAAACCACTGATGAGTAGACCACTATGCAAAAGCCTCTTCCAAACTAATTATTGTTATTGATAGTTCCCAGTATAAGTATATAAAATATTCAGAAGAAGGAACTCACTATTAGCTATCACGATACAATATATTGAGTTGGCGGCACTAAACCAGCAGCAATTAAGGAGAACCTGATCGTGAAAACTATAAGCGACCGTAAAACGCAAAGCCAAAACACAACTTTCGCAATCTGTTGCATGATTATTCCGTAACCATTCATTAATATCCTGCGTGGACAGCTCTGGAGAAATCGCCCTGGAACTACCCATACATTTCTATTGACACAGCCTATCCCCTCAAGTTGACTTCTGATTACTTATTAATTATTATGTCGACTATAGTATTATTAACAATAGATTTTATCAAAGTATTACAGTCAATCAATCTTAAAATAATCCTTCAGTATAAACTCTATACTATAGAAACTTCAATTTACAAGAACCTAATAAATTGGTACTCATAGCGATTATCAAGAAAATAGATAGATCTGTGCCAGGATTGATTTGCTATCAATAGGCATTAAATTTATATTTACTTATAGATTATGATATAAAATATTTAATAATAATCACACCAAGAATAATTGTTTAGTAAAAGTCACTATTATTTTTTCTTATACATTTTTTTTAGTCATGTTATTTTTATTTAAAATCATTTGTATTTAATTATCCTAATTCAAATTTAATTGTATATGTATATATTTCTGATTTTGTATAGTTATAGTTGTTGTATTATAATTGTTCGCATTTATCATTTTTCTAAATTATTAAAGAATTTCTAGTTACAATTTATTGTTTTGAACATATAATTCAGAACTTATAATTGTTCTAAGAGTATTTAAAGAAAATGAAATAATTACTCCCATTAACTTAACAGTGATTAGATGCTATAGATTTGATTTTGGTGAATTTATCGGCTAAAAAACGTTCTTATATGCTAACATAATTTATATAAAAATAAATAATATACTAACATAATATATATAAATTTCCCTATATTGTTTGGGGTACTTTATATATTTATATGATGAGGCAGTTGAATAGGCCCTTATGGGGGCGGAGGGCCAGGGCAGGGAGCGGGGTTAGGATCCGGGATTGCCGGGGGATGAACAGCGTGAAATTGAAGCTCTCGGGGTTTGTCCTCTTCCAAGGACTCTTCAATGACTCAACTGTATCTCCTCCCAGCATCATATACTCACTCTTCTGGTTAGCATCGCTGAATATCCTTTTAAAATTATTTATGGTATATTTCAATGAGGTTTTATGCTTTCAGCGTATACTATTCCAAGAAATATCTTATTTTTTTTAATATCTTACCCATCTCAAAGAAGACAATAATTTTTTATCACGAAAATATCCTTCTTATTCATCTAATAATTAAATGCTCAGTTGAGGAACAACTACAATACCCGCTATATGTAGAGTTCTCATTAAACTTCCTGATAATCCAGTAGTTCAGAGTTCTCCAAGTTAGTATACAATTTCTGTAGCGTATTGAATAACAATGTTCTCGATGTCTCCCACAGCTTGATGGCCCGCGTCTTAAATTACACTTGTTTAATTGGATCGGGTAGGTTGTTAAAACAAAATGTTTTGTAAAGCTTTATGTTGTGTGGAAAAAAAAAAAAAGAGGCGGAAAAAGGTGGACAGACAGTCGCGTGTCCTGCCAAGCTAGAAGAGAAAATTGGTTCGGTGGCTGTGGTATGTGCTCTTGACAATTGGAAGGAGGAAGGCATTCGGCACAGGGAATGCCGGCCTTTTCTGTCGCCAGAGAAATCATTCATTTTAAGAGAAACCGGCTGTCCGTTACCTCACTGTACATCAGCTTGTTCCCTGAAATTGCTGTTCCGGAAGTTAAATATGGTGAAGGGTTCCTGTCCTATGAGAGGAGAAATCAATAATTGTTTAAATTACGCAGACCCAGATATGTCTTAATTTTAAACTAGGAAAATATTTACAACAGTATTATTTTAAGAGGGCAGATATTTCAAAATAATGTCGTTCCTGCAATCAGTATTTTTGGTAATATTGACTCTTGTCCATTTCTAAATTAAATGCATAGAAAAATTATGATTATGTATTGCAGGCACTGTAGAGTCCCTGCCCCTTTATATTAGTTCAATCAATAAAAAATTATGATTTATGCTTTGGTAATTATAACAATGGTTTAAAAATTGGGAGCTTTAATGAAAAATAAATATAATGTTGACAAAGAAAGAGTGATGAATCACCACATCAACCTTGTAAAACTAATAGGAACCTATTATTCCTTCGTCATGAAACTTCTGGTTTTTCTAATCAAACCCAAATGGGATTTAATCTAAGCTTGGTATAACGATATCCTAGTTACATATAGGGCTCAAAATCGGCAATTTAGTGCAGTAATCTATGTCTGCTCGCAGGATATGGCAGGATGGCTTAGAAGACATCAGACTTAACTATAATCATCAGTGACTTTCATATTTCGCGTTGTTCAGTATTGATATGATAGACATGATGATATGATAATGTATTGAATTTTAGACAGAAATGCTTTATTTAGCCATGCCGCCCAAATACATAGGGTTGCCAAAATACACGGCATACCAATCAATCCATGATTGGACCTAAATGCAATACATATATTTACATGATACAACAAAAACATATTTCTCCTACCTTTCCTTTTACAATCAATACTCGTCTACACATTAGATATAAATATTTTATTTTAGTAGCTTAATATCAAAAGCAATATCATTTGATACTATTAGTATAAATTTCGTATTCTTGTTTAATCCTATTTTTCCCTTTCCTTCTCACCCCTCTTTACTTCTATAAAAAAATCTTTTGAATCAAGTCCGCTTACGGGCACAGTTACTCCATTTGATAATTTAATGTATAAATGAGATGTCTAACCTGTAAAAAATAAATAAATAATCCTTAAATATTCACACGGTGAAGAAATAAAAGTTGGTATTTATTTCAGTCACGTCGTCGATTTCACAAATCCCGACCTTAATCTCAAAATCCTTTATCAGCAGTTTATATCTAAAGTAAATTGATAAATACATATTTACCTATATTTCAAAGTTTAATTTTTTTTTTCTTTCCACATATCGCTCTAATTTTACTAACACCATTTTATTAACTGAGTCAGTTTTAGGTATAGTATTGATATTAAATCGAAATTATAAAAATCGAACACTTTTGAGTTAAGAGCAGTCCCGAAATATTTTTGTTTTAAGCCAATGAGTGGATTAAACAGCCATCTGTCCATTAAAAAATAACCAGCCACGATAAATAAATCTGTCAATATCTATGACATACCAGAATTCACATTTATCCATTCACTAACATTTAAAACAATAATTAGAGTTAAATAATGTAAATAATTATGCATAGAGTTAAATAATGTAAAGAATAAAGTATAGAGTTAAATAATGTAAATTATTTAACGATGAGCTTAAAGTAAACTAAATGTATTTACTTTATTCAACTGAATTAACATCCATCAAGCACTAACTAAATACTGAGTTGAAAGCTCCGACTTTTAGTAATGCAAATACGACATTCATTCATCTCATATAAGTTTCAAGTTTTGAATGGAATTTTAGATATCCAGCTAATCCAGATGTAAATGATTTTTTACAATTTTAATAAATTTTAATATTGGCTCTAATAATCCATGGATGCATACGTATGATATTTCACCACCCTAGCTCAACTTTGAATAACGTTTTGAGTAAATTTTGAATTTTGATGTATTATTCATATTTTGGTAGTTTAATGAACCACAAATGTGATTTAGATAGATTTTTTTTGGTTCTCAAAACTATCAACAGAAAATATTTAGTCTTTTAAAATTGGATAAGTTAAAGCACATAGTGAACCACTCAGTTTAATGAAATTTTACGAAAAGCAAACAATAATAATTATTGTCACCTATAATATATTTTAATTAGTATTAATAAACTACTATCCACTCTCAGACTTTTCTCGTTTCCATTCTCACAAGTTTATTTGTTTAATGAGTTACCAAGTAATATGAATACATATTTTTCATTTATTTATTATTTATTGATTTTTATATTTCTTTATTTTGGTTTATTTGCTGTTCATTACTCAAAATGTTTATCATTTTTTACCTAGGCCATTATTTTTTTTTTCGTATTATCTTATTTTTTATTAAGAATATGGCAAGAGTTGCTTGATTCGTATTCAGCTCATTTTAGATAATTTATACCAGCTATGGGATGCAATATTACACTAGATACCTGGCGACTTTATTTTTTAATTTAGAGAACTACATTGTTTTATACTACTTTTTATATTTTAAATGAGTTCTACTACTTAAAAAACTATTTTTTTTATGCCTGAGCCTTATGTTCTCACCAGTTTTATTGCAGACTAATAATATTTTAATGCATTTAATTGAATATACCGGTGACTGGCCAAACGGTCAAACTCTCCTCGTTGACTATTTTTAATGGTTTATTTAAGACAGTAGCAATGCTTTTTAGTATATCCATAAAGCATTTTGGGTTTGTTCTTCAATAAATCGCTGGCTATACTCCAGTTAAAAAGACTTTTTTATTTATTAATTCACATGTATAAATCACATAATTTGATCTAATATACAAAATTCTGTCACCATAATTACTTGCTTAATGCTTCATTCACTTCCTTGGTCTTTCATTTGATCGAAGTATATGGGGTCTGGATATTAAGAATAACCCTGAATTCAAGACTAATACAAAATAATTCACTAGTTTCAAAACATTCAAACGAAGGAAAGAATTGAAAACTTACACATTCCTACTGAAATATATATTTGGTTCTACGCAACAAAAATATTAAAACAGATAATATAACAGACTATAACCTAACAAACTTCAAATCTTTCAGATAAATACCAAAAGCATTTTGATACGTTATCCACTTAACATTACATACTTTTTTTTTTATTATCTAAATTTACATTTTGGCATACCGAGTGGTTATTCCACTTGTTACCAATCAATTCTATCCGGTGTGGGAAGGTCGAAATTCATTCCGAGGGACCGCAATGAAATTATTTCACCCTACTCTGGATAGATTTGAATCACTCCTGACTTGTGGCTCTTAAATTAACTCTTTACCAACCTTGGCAACCCCAGCCTGCATTAACATTACTGTAACATATTGATCTTTTCATGCTAATCGTAAACGATTCCACGAAAGGCCATACTAACTCACACCATAGAATGACCACGTAACATGTAACGGTTGTAGAACACTAACGAGGAGCTAGAAGAGTAACCTCCCCGCCTATAAAATAATGTTTATACCACGAGAGTTGAATGTGTTTCTGTGTACTGCCTAACCTTATCATGCCTCTAATTTCATGTCATTGAGTTATAGTTCAATCGATACAAATATGAATAATAATTTAAAGTTCAGCAAAAATAATTATGCAGAGTTATGAATATTTAAACCTTAAGAAATTAAATAATCGAATAGAGATTTGTCCGTTTTAATTGCTCTCCTCATTATTGGAAAACGTTTAAAGAGAGTATAACAAGGGGCCATATTCCTCCACTTCCTCGAGGGCCGATGGTGCCTCCCCGGCGTTATTCTCAATTAAGGGGAACTATAAAATCACTAAGAGGATCAGATTTGGCAATAAGTCAAGTAATTAGTGATCGAGCAGGTGTTGCTAACGACGTGATTAGAACCGGAGGTAAAAGTTGCCAAGGGCCTAGCAACAAGTGGACTTCCCCATCCCCAGGTATCAAGTCACCCTTCCTTCCTTCTCTATTGTGCGTATTAAGGATAGAGAGGCATATCAGTATATCATTACGAGCAATATAACAAAAAAGAAACAATAAAAAACAAGAATATGGGTCTTAATTTTAATATAATTAAAATCTAAATATTAGATTATACATTCTTTTTTATTTATTTTTTTAATTGGGATATAATTGATCCCAAATGTCCTGATGCCTCTCAATAACCAGCTAAAACAAAAGCAAGAAAATTCTTTTAAATAATACATTATTTCAAGTTGATGGGTTTTAATTGTTTGTTGATGTGTGGTGTGCTCTTTCTGCTTTGCACTTATGTTATCTTATATATTTCTGTCCTAATGATGTCTGAATGCCTAAAGTAGTTTTTCCCAACCTTTTATTGGCAATGAAACCCTTTTTGTACTTGTAGGAAAATGGCAGACCCCTTTTAGTAGAAAAAGGTCTCCTGGAACGTTTGGGAAAAAGATTTACTGGTTTTCGAAAGGCTTAGCGCTTAGTTATTAACCTTTTTTTTATTGTTGGGTTTTTCTTTTTTAATTTATACATTATTGCTAATATTTTATAATGAATGTCAAGTTTTTATTTATTTTTTTTTTTCTAATTGGTTAATTTATATTTTATGCTTGTATTACAGTGATTTATCATTTATCAAGGAAAAAATATATTTATTTTCTAACGAAATAGATGAAGTATTGTGGTGCTTCAAATACCTACATTTTCTTAATGCTTAAAGGTTTCCAAAATTAATATTCAAAAATGTGTGCAAACATTTATTAAACGTTGTGACCAAATTAATATAATTTGAAATTGTGGGTATTTAGCATCTTGAAATAAGTATGCAACATAATGTGACAAATATTTAATTTTGACCATGAGAATTTTGAGCCTTAAAAAAAAAAATACAATAATACCATTTTTCATTTATAAATATCCAAACTTTAAAAATTTTTTTTAAAGATGTGTCCCAAATTAGGTACATAAATTTGGTTACCTTTCCAGGTCTGAGAATTTTTATTTTCCAATCATTATATGTAATAATAACAATTTTACGTTTAATTAAGATATATTAATTAATATATACATCTGTGTGGGTGTATGCATAAGACATTTCCTTTGTCCTGTCGTAAGACTTCAGTGCGGTCGAGCAATGTGATTTCGTAGGCTAGCTGTAAATAGAGGAGAAAGTAAGGGCTTTATGATTTAGTAGTGGCTTTATACCATGGTCCACACCACCCCTCAGTTACATATTCTGTCTCACTCCTTATTCCTTCCTTTCTTCTATCTATTTAAAATTAGAAATATTTTCAATTTTTTTATTGCTTTATCTTCCATTATATCATATTGAATTGCCAAAGGGGATCAGAGGGCCAATATTATTATTTGTAGATCCTATAACAGGTATAATTTATTGAACATTTTGATATATCTCTAAAAATATAAATTGCCTACTTTAGTTGTAATAACGGAATATTTATTAGTATCTTTTATTTATATTAGTTAATTTGAATAGTTAAATATGATCAAACAGGTCATTATTCTTATTGGAAAATCCTATTACTGAAATAATTTGCTGGATTCTTGTTCATGAATTTTTTCATATAAATGGTATAATTTATAAAATATAACTATTCTTATTTATTTTAGTACTTGTTTCTTTAAATTATGTTGTAATATGTTTCTTTGAATAGCGTGGAAGTAAAATGCATTAAGGAAATTAGTCTCCAGGAAGCATAAATAAGTGTAATTTTCAAAATATACAAGTAGTTTATAGTATAGTTTACGTATACTTATAGTAGTTCATAAGTATAGTTAACGTCTTTGTTCAAAATAATATTACTTTAAATTATTAAAATATGAATATTTTAAAATGAAATAAGTTTAGTACATATTTCTTAGTTTTAAATAATATAATAGAAAAAAAAATTTGTTTTCGTTTGTATATAAGCTGCTTAATTGATATCAATATATAATATAAGAAATATTAAACAATACCAAATGTTTCAAAATTAGGAAAACCAAAGTTTTCTCTTACACCCTTTATAATCCTGAACAGTAGTATTCTTATTTTTTTATTTATATTTTTTCACATTTATGGAATGTTAAAGACAATAAATCAAAAGTATTATGGGAATAATTTATAAAAAAAAAAATAGCTCCAATTTATTAATTACCAGAAAGCAGATAATGATGTAAGTATTTTTCTAAATTGGATCAATAACTGATGGATTATTCTTATTGAAATTTCAATATCTTTTTCTAGAAGTTTGAAAACAATATTGTTTTATCCTTTTCCATTTTGGCTCAATGGCCCATTATTAAATTCAAATGTTAGTTGTTGAAGTAAATGTGAACTATTATGTAATGGTATTATACAGGACTTAATAATTGGTGCTCAAATAACATTTCACTAATAGAAGTTCTTGATGCCTTTCAAGACAAGTTTGTTATGGATGGACTTATATCTGGTTCAAACCAGATCAGCGCTATATGGAAGAACATTAAGGTCATTAAAAACGATTTTATTTGTGACAAAGTAAGGATCATTGAAGATTGTATAAAGGATTTTGCATTATAAAATTGTGTAACAGGGGAATTCGATAGTTTATTACAGTCACAAACGTTAGCTCTATAAGGCCAAACATGCCTTATGATAGTAGTGTAAATGAGCTCTTTGTAATTAATTGAAATCTTGGACCGTTTGTGTGGTGAGTGTTTTAACAATCGGAATCCAGGAGTAGTTTCATTTCTGTTCAATCTTGTATGAGGATTCAAAGTTAGGCCTTTGTAGAAATATAGTCATATAGTTGCTGTTTTTTCATTCATTCGAACCAGTTAAAACATTTTGGTGCAACGTATTAATTATAAAGAGCAAAGCAAAGTAATACACTGGGAAACATTTGTAGTCCGTATCCAAACACAAATTCTTATATTTCCCGACTATCATCCAATTTGGTACAGGTTCTATTAATATTATCGATATATTTAAGGGGATTACGGAAAGGAACGCAGTTCACATTTCCTCTATTAGATGTTATAACGTTGCTACTGGAAAAAGTTTTGTATTCGTAAAATATCTTGTTTGATATAGGCAAGGTCTGATAGTGTTCTAAATACTGTTTTACATTGGTGATGAAGTATTAGTCTAATTAGTTTTAACTCATATCTACCTAAATTTATTTTATTTTATACAATAACTTTAAATTTTAGTTGGGCAATTTAGTAAATATGTTAATCTCAATTTCACAAAAAAATACAATAATAATTATCAAATAACGACTCTTTTAAAAAATAAGATATGTTGATCTCATCGTATAGCTATAATTAATAATCCAAGTCAATTTCCAAATTACACTAATTGCCCTGCATTGTCATTCAGATAGTTTATAAAGCCTTACTTAACGCTGTGTTGAAACATCAGACCCTTAGGCAAGATTAGTTCAAGATAAAACGGTTTTAATGTAATTAGTAATTTATTTGTAGCACAAACGGAACAATTAGTTTAGATTGCGAAAATAAACCGGCGCTGTGGGAACTATTGACGAAAACTACAGAAATGCCTGAGAACGGCGTTTCGTCAGGCGGACAATGGCAGAACTTGTGTGTTGTTCTCTCGACAAGTGGGCCGCAGTCGACCCCGTTCTCGCAAAAGGGATTTTCAAAACCCCATCGTCTGGGAAAAATGACAGTTTGCTTGGGCCCCCTTTCATTTTCCTCCGCCTCATATATCTCCTTTTATTCTCTCTTTCCACCAGCTCCCTTCTCCTAATTACACATTCTTTTGGTGTGTTCAATTAATGAAAAATACATCATGCCCCAGCCTCAATGAAATGTAACTCCAAAATCTAACTTTTGGAAGAATAATTACATGGATTTCATTTCTAAATTAAAACCCATTTTTATTTGGGAATAAATTTCTAATATTTCAGCATCTAATTAATGATGATTTTGTAGAATGCCATCTTAATACCAATCCCCAAATCCCCGGGGCCCATAGGATTCTTAATCCCTGTAATCGATAAATTAAAATGAATGAAAAATCAACTGAGGTAAAATTTCTTCAAAATGAGTTGAGCCGTTATTCACTGATGTCCATAGCAGCTGTTGTTCTTAAGAACTACACTTTGAAAAAGAAATTCATGATTTTTTTCTAGTAAAACTTCAAGAACTCTTATATTTAACACTTTTTTATTTAATGTTTGTTACAATTCAAATTTTTAAAAAATATGTACTAGTTACAATAAAGTAATTATTTTACCTAATACATAGTTTTTTCTGTTGAAAATTCAGTTGATAAAAGTTCTCTAATCAGTAGGCCTCTATCTTAAAATTCCCGGACACTCAATATGTTCAAAGAGGACCCTTATTATGTATTTTTCACTAATGTAAATGGACGATTTCATTTAAATAGAGTGCTACCAATTGGTAGATAGTTTCTCTTCACGCCTGTATCACTCCATTATAATTGAGATCCAATTTACTGAGTGTATTTTAATGTACAGTTGTAATTTGTTGAAATTGTTGGTATCGTCCTATTTGCCATACCCCGATAAGGTAGTATTGCATTGATCTTGTAATATTAATTAACGTATTTTATTAATTTATTTTCAAGATTTATATGATGCATAGAATTCCAAAACCAGCTTAGTTATCCTCAAATTTATATCAATTTTTTTTTAATTAACAATTTCGGTGCTGGAATAGCACATGGTATAAATTCCTTCAGAAACGGTCAAATCACATGGTACTTAGTTATGTTATTTATTTATCTTATTCCACTTTTACATTGGTTTGAATCTCGTGTGAGTGAGGGGGTGGAGGAGGGGAGTGCGTGTGTGTGTGCGTGCATGTGTAGTGTTAGTAGCTTCACTATAGTAGCATGCCATAGGCGTTGATAACCAAAGGGTTTTACGCCTTTAAACAACAACAAACAACATGTTATTTAGCTTTTTTTGAAGAAATTATTTCAATTGTTGACAATCCAGTACCAAAAGTGTTTGTAATTGTAGCAACATAATTTCTGCCCACTTGATTATGAACTATTAGAAAATATTAAATTATATACTTGAACGTCAAATGTAACAACCTCAAAACATTACTTCAATCATAAGCATATCTATTGAAAGTGAATATGCAGTAATTTAATTCTATGGATGGTTGGAATAGAACTATATCCTATGTATATTGCAGGAAGATATTCTGGGTGGCGGTTAATAAAGGTATAAAAATCTTAAAAGGAAACTATTTATTGTTGACCAACGTTTTCCCTCATTTTTCAGGGATTTGTCAGGGCCCCAAATGAAAAAAACAAGATACAAACATGTTTGTTGCCCTGGCGAAGCCCTGCAAAGTGTGGCGAGACTTTGGTTAACAATAAATAGTTTTCTTTTAATATTTTGATACCTACAATCTATATTATACGATTAACTAACTTCTTTTAAGATATCCTTTGTATGTTTATATTATTTTAATAAGTAAATATATTTCCTTTCTACTTATCATATAATTTTTAAAATTAGAACAGCAGTATGTTTTAACATATTTAAAGTTTTTCGGTTATAGCAAGAAGCTGAAAAACTTTTTTTCTTTACAGATTATTTCTTTAATTTGACTAACGTCCTTTCGTTTGTAAAAGGATTTAATATCTCCCTTTCCGGTTGTGGAGAGAATATTTCCTTTAAAAATAATATTGGTAGCCTAGATAAATTATCCTTAGCACCCTTTTAACCCCATGTTATGTATTAGAGGTCTTAAATAATTCTCTAATCCCTGTCTCGTTCCGGTTTTTATGATCCTGCTCGGGACCCGGGCTTTGTTTTTTTTTTTATGGTGTTGGTTTAGAGTTTTATTCTACGAAGCATATCTTTCTCCTTTAGTAACATACGTTTTCACATGAATGTTTACCTTTTAGAATCGGTTATGTATGATTTTTCTTTATTAATTTTACTTTAGAATCTGATTACAGGGGTAATCCTTATTTTCCATTTAAATAAATATAATATATCAGATTTAAAATATATCATAGTTACTGTAGAGTGAATTAAGCCAGGACGGAACCTGTTGGTAATTGTATAACGATAGTCCGAAAATAATTTTTTTTTTTACCAAGCTGCCTCTGGTCATTCCGTTCGTAATAGATATTCTATTTTCCCATATTTCCCCTGTATTAATTCATGCCGGAGCCGCCCCACTAAAACTCTCAGAGAGCATCGATCCTATACTTTTAAAATTTTTGCTTAATACAGGAAAAGGAGACTTTAAGATTAGTTTAATCGAGCAATATTTAAAAATATCCTGAAATTGGAAAACGGCGTGAAACCCTCCACTCCCGCCCTCTGTGGTAGCCTTACTTATCTAACTTTTCATACAGACAATTACAGAGATTATACTGGTCACTGTACGACATGTCACAATCTCAAAAGGGGAGATCATAACAAAAAAGCAATATTTCCCCGCCAGACCCGCCCCATTAAAACCCCCGGGGAGTGACGGTACTATATCACTTTTAAAATATTTTCTTAAAACGGGGAAAAGAGACGTTCACATTGTTTAATCGATCAATATTTAAAAAGCGCCTGAAATTGGAAAACAGTGTGAAAAAACAACTCGCGATAGCCGGCCGAGTGATCTAATTATTTGTTGACTATATTCAATGAGAACATTTTACTCTTTATAATGTAATAGTTCATGAATTATTTGTATGCACTATTTAATTACCGTTGAGGAATCAAGGGAAAATTTGTTTATTTAAGAAAGAAAGACCTAATATTTTAAACCCTATGCTGCTAATTGTAGACATGTGACACTCATAACTATATTTTAGAAAGCAGATTAAAATATTTCTTCATCGCATCTCCTATAATTCTTTTTCATAACGACAGATTTATAATTAAGTATAAGTTATTGCTGGTAATTATTAAATTGAGAAACCCGTTCTATCTGATTTGTTGCCAATTTCGCTTGGGGGACTCAAATAACCCGGTTCCCTTGATCCCAAACCCAAATCTAACCTATACCAGGGAAATTCTTTTATAACATGTTTCCCCTTTCCACTGAACTAATATAAAATGCGTCGAAGAGGAAAAGATCATGTAAATTTTTCAGGGAAAAAAGAAATATCTTTTATTATTCTAATGATCCCTTGTCACACTACTAATATCCTTCCTTACCAATCTCGGGACTCATTTCCTCCCTCCTCAAACAAAAAACTATAAATGACATCCTTTTAGCCTTTGTCCATCCTCCTTCGGAATGTGAATGATGTTCGAAACCATAACAACGAACTAGCTGCGATCTTAAGGTATGAAATGCATATGTAAGGTATTAAATATCAGTAATGTTTATTTATAATAATAATAATTTAAGAAAATCATAACCCCATAATATATTTCCTAATAATAATTTTTATGTAACAAATTATTGACTAACTATTAAAAATATTTCTAAATACACAAGGTCACCAACAATTTTTCCTTCATTTTTAATTCTCCTCCTAATACGAAAAATTACTATTTGATTCAAATTTAAAAGAACTATACATTATAGAAGGAGTATAAATCTTCGAAATAAAAATTCGATGTGAAATTATTCTGATGTTAAGAATTTAAATTTAAAAAATTTTTGCAGTACTAAAACAAAAAAAATTATATTTTCTTGAATACCTTATCATTCTATTTTTTTTTATGCCTGAAATATATTGTTTGGTCAAATCGGTTATATTCATTAAAATAAGTGAGCACATTGTAGTATATAAAACATAAACTTGATGGAACATGAGAGAAACAAAAACCTATTCCCCTGACATGTAACTACATTACTTGGTTTGACTTGATCTGTACAGCTTTTGTCGGAAACATTTATTGTTGCTACGTCTGGTTTTTACCTTTTAATTCACCATGTAGAAGATACAATTATTTATTTTAATTGTCAGGAGATTCATTTTAATAATAATTTTTATATTTAAACATTAATACATACTTCCAACCTGAACAAAAATTCAGATATTGCAATATTAGATTTTTTTTGTCTTGAGCCTCAAATAAAAAACAATATAATAAAAAATTATTTTAAAAATAATTTATAGTTTACACAAAATCTTCTTACACATAGCTTAGTATGCGGCTTGATAATTAACTAATTTGCCAAAAAACGTTTTTTTATTTATTTTATTTATTTATATAAAAGAGGATTTAATTTGATATACCCACATCAATTATTATTTTTTTATAAGTTAGAAGTGTATTTATTAATTTGTCTGAAAATACTGATGCTTAAAGGAGACTGAAGTTCTCACCAAATAATCTATTTTATAAAATGGAGATGGATCTCAGCTTATTTTGTAACAACCTCAACTTAATCAATTTGAACTTGCAGAGAAGTTCTTGTTACACAAAGAAGTTTTTCTGAAAGTGGAAAATATGTCATCCAATACTTTGATATTTAAAAAAACGTTATCTACATTAAAAAGCAAAAAATATCCATTTTCACCATTCATATAGAGAATCGGATCATCGTCTATTCAAACTCTTTTTGTAGCTTTTGAGGTAAACTTGAGCCTTCTTAAGTATAGGAAGATTATTCATTGACAGTATTTAAAGATTAAATTTGAAAATTAACTTTGTATCTTCCAGTCTTTAGCCATGATGAAGATCTGCAAAGTGGAGCGAAATGTTGATTACTAATAAATAGTTTGTCTGCAATTTATGTATCATTCTTCACCGCCACCTTGCTACAAATTCCTTAAATATTGCTAAAGACTTACGGGACCATGGTCTGTGTGTATGGTTTTGGAAGTGGGTAGCTCAGTTGCAAGGCTCTGTGATACTCACTCTAAGGACACAGGTTAGAATCCGGCTGTAGCAGATAATTTTCTGGTTCACTGCAGCCGTGAGTTAGTCCTGGGGTTCGGGAGCCCTCCGGGGTTCCCCCAGCCTCATGAAGTGGGTACCCTTGATCCTTGCACTACCGTTGGTCTAGTAACAGTACATTATTACAAATAACCGTACTCCCATTATATATAAATATAATACATATATTGATATGTATGAGAGGTACCAGCTGGGGTTTTTTAACTTAAAATAATTTCTTTTGTCGGCATAAAAACCAATTATACCACCGGACCTAGGCAAAAACCCCGTCGGCAACAGATCTAAAGTAATGTAAAAAGACATATAGATAACAGAGGGTACCATTAACTGGGAGCCATTAACCGTCT
>NW_027114633.1:636844-649194 GCF_000696795.3 Halyomorpha halys
TTATATACCCTCGATCAGCTGATCTCCTCAGTCAGCTGACATCGAAATAACAGCTGACTCATACCGTAACTTATATATATATATAAGTTTGATTTTCCTTCATATTAATAGAAAATTAATTAAAATAATTTTGGCTTTGGTTTTTCGTGTGTGAATCTATCAAGCAAGAATAATTTCGAAGGATTGAAAAAAGATAAATTGAATTAATTAATCTGTTACTAACTTTTTCAACTGTCGGTTTCCCCTTTACATCCCCGTTTTTATCCTGAAAAAGTAATTCCTCTGTCATCTTCAGGCCAGTTCTGCCTTTGGCAGCCACTCATAGCTCAATTGAAAAGATATTACGTAGGTATCTACCACCTCCAGGCAGGCTCTTTTTGTCTGTTCAACAATTATATTTAGATTAGATGGATTCTCGTTTAAACTTTTGTTGTTAAACAAAGTTTGACAAAAACAGTTTCAGTCGTGGGAATTAATAGGGGAAAATAATTTTGGAATTAAACTAATCTGAATTATTCTAGAACCTGATAATTTTAAGATTAAAATACATTTATATTCCCCTTTTTGCCTCTGAGTTAAATACATACTAAAAGACTAAATATTAGGCCCAAATTATTTATAAATATATGAACAGTACTGAACATATGGAAGATATCTAATTCAAGAGGAGAAAAAAAAACAGATTATTTCATCCCAAACTTTAATGAAAACTACATGGATTTTAGAGTGAAAATTGATGACTGCTAACGATAGAAAGAGGCGATAAAAAATATTAGCTCTAGTAGGTACAACAAATTTATTATTGAGTTCTTTAAAGTAAATAAATTTTATGTTATTTTCTGTCATAAAATAATTCAATGCGCACCTAGGGAATACAACGGGCCCAGTTAATGTATTTTGATTAGATACTGAACTATTTGTGGTTAGATTTTTGGGAAGTTCACTTTTTAAAAAAAAATTCTAACAGTTTTGCTTATTTTTTACACTATGCTCAATATCCTTAACATTACTAACATTATAACACAAACAAGTTTTATAGTACGTCTTCTATAGAAGAATAAATTTGTTAAACTACGAGTTGTAAAGGAATTTTTCATTCAGTAGTTTCTGCGGTTCCTTTTCAAAAAAGCAACATTTTTTCTTAATGAAGATAAATTATAAACTATAAATTATAAAGATAAATTTCATGAACTAAATTATAGTTTAGTCAACTAGCTTTAATTTTAGTGCTAATAGACATCTGTACATCTAATACTTCTTTAGTACATCTAATTAGTTTCTGATAATCCAGAAGGTATCTTCGAAACAATGTGCAATAAATATTGTGCTAATATATTTTGGCGAGTTTAATGAAAACTCTCCTACGAAAATAAACGTCATTGAGTTTATAGTTCATTTTTCTAGTTTCAATCTGATTTCTAATAGACGAAAGTCAATTAAGTAAAATAGTTTGTTAGTAATAGTTTTAATAGTTTTTAGTTTTAATTTAGTTAGTAATAGTTTTTCATTAATCAAAAATGTTTGCCGAACAGTGAAATATCAGCATTTTGCGAATTTATTTTTAAAATAATATATGCAATTAAACATTTTCCTGTGGAATATAGAATATCCCCGGACCCGGTGCACAGTGGTGGAAAGTGTGAAAAAACCTCCAAAATGAGATGTGTTTAATCGTGTTGATAAGTGCGGTTTCTCACACTTAAATACCTATCAACAATTCGTTAATTAATGAGTTCTATCATCAAACAATAATTATGAGCCGTAGACCTAATCTTACAAACGTTATTTCGGCATTGGGAAAAGTGAGTTTTACTTGTTGTTGTAATTTTGTTTTAAACAACCCAACAAAAAATATTTCGGCCCAGTCAATACCAACGAAAGTTAGTGTACAAATTGCAGTTTTTCAAAAGTAGGTTTGTCTCTTGAAATATTTATTTCTAAATTTCTACGGCCAATTACAATTTAATACTAAAAATATTCATTTTTGCATATTTTAGATAATCAGAAAAAAAAGAGCTTTATTGACCTTTGTGATGAAACTATTTTCTAATTAAAGTGTACAGATTGGAGCAACTTTTGTGTAAGTTTCATTGATATATTGAGATATTTGAAGTCAGGGGCCTTCTTGGAAGGTTGTAACAAAAATAAGGCGAGAACAATAATCAAATTAACTACTATCAATCAGAATAACATTTTATTTATAGGAAAAATGATATTAATGATTAAAAGAAGATTAAGATTTTTATTTTTACACCTGAAAATATTATCAAAATTATAAAAAATGTAAAAAAAAAAATAATAAGAAACAATGCATTCCATTGATTCAAGCACACTGAATAATAGGAATTTCTGAGAATTACGGAGTATTTAAACAATTTAAAGGTTTTTACACAAAATATCAGTTTCCCTCCCATCGCTGTGCGTCGTCCGACTGGAGAATGTGGAATGACCCCCCCGGTGGCATGGTTCGTGGAAATATTGAGAAAGAAACAGCTTTTAGTTTGAAAAGTGAAGATCTTCCAGGAACGACTTTAGAAACTGTGTAATTAACGAAATTTTATAGGTACTAAAATGTCTTAATGGGGATAATCCGTCTTAGTTTATTGTTCCTTGGAAATTGGAAAATGGATAACGATGGCGGAGCAACTTTTCCTGCGAAAGACATTATCCTGGGTATGTACCTTCCGAGGTTTGGGTAGGCAGGAGTGGCTCCCTCAGGGACAGGGCTGAGTGATGTACATGGCGAGTCCCTTTTCCTTTCTCGGAAAACTTCTTTAAATTTAATGATGACTTTGTACTATTTTGATTTAATTTATATTTGATGGAGTGTTCATTAATCATTAATGTAATTTTTCTTTCAGGTGAGTTTCTCTAAGTTGGTCATTCGCTACGTAATAAACTAAGTGCATTCGAAAGCTCAACCAAAAAGTGAGTTTTAGAATTTTTATTTTCTTGATGTGTTTATATTTCCTAATTATTTATTAGTCAAATCTTTTGTCAACGTTAATTTGAATTACCCACTTAGATATCTGATTCATTATTGAACTTAATCTTAATCATAAAATAATTAATCTTAATCTTAATTTCATTATTAAACATAATTAAGTAAAATATGAACGTTTCGAACTAAATTGTTAGTTATACCTACTAATATGAGTATGAATTAGATGATGAAGTATTTTTAATGATCTCAGTTTATCATGTTAGGAATGAAGAGATAATAAAAAAAAAAAAAAAAAAAAGTTTTGGGCATGAGCGTAGGCAAGGATTTCGCCAAGGGGGGGGGGCAGACATCAGCCTATTACACACACATATATTCCAAGAAATATAGCCGACATTTTATTGCTACTTCGTAAAATTCAATAATTGCTTTTTAAATTTTTATTAGCTATAATCACATTAAAATATTGAAAATCGAACATAAACTTAGTTATTGTATACATACATACAATACACCCAATAAATACAAACATATAAGACGTGATGAAGAGGTTGGCTCATCAGCCTTCTGGGATTGCTGGCAAGAATATTAACCACCTCTTCTACGAGGGCTGCCTTCTTTGATTTATTTTCAACAAGCATTCTGAGTTTATTAAAATGGTAAACTGTAAGTTATAATAGGAATATTGGTATCTAAAAAAGATTCTTTTTTAATGGTTTCACCCATTATTTTTAGAGATATATATTTGTCGAATAATTGCACTCACTTAATCTTACCCGTTTTACCGAAGAATCGACGTATCATCGTTCATATTGTCCCTTCAATGGTGTGGTTGTGATCTTGTGATCCGTAAATATGTCAGCTAAACGATGTTATCTAACTAAGTATAGCATGTTTCTAGAAAGTTCATCTATTAAATAAGTTCAGTATTTTATTTTTTTCCTCGGGTCCCGAAAATCTAGCTGCTCCCCTCTGCTACATCCATGGTTTTGGGTTATTTTTACCTTCATACTGTAAACATGTCATTCCCTTAATCTAAGCAATACTTATTATATCATAATCCATTTTATGTCCACAAAATACTTATCTATTAATATTTTTTTTCCACTATTTTATTCATTTTTATAATCTGATTCACTCACAGTTATGTGCAATTACTTGGTTTTATACATATATGTATAAAATAATATGATCTTCGGAAAAATGTTTTTAGTGCTCATACTTGTTCTAAAATGCTATGTATTCCTAAATCTGCTTAGCGTTTTTCAACAAAAACCGCTAGTTGATTTAATTTTTTTTTAAAAGTCTTCTGTCATCTGATAATCTACCATAGAAACTATTAATTTTGTAATGCAACGCCTAATATAATCATATATCAGTTTAAAAGTAAAATAAATTTACTTGTAGGAACGATAAAAAAATACCAGATTAAAAATATAACTAAATTAAGAACAAAACATTTCTCAAAATGACTTTGAATTGAATCTGGGTTGTACGAATTTACCCCTAAAATTATAGAAGACCGGTATAAAAAAAAAAAAAAAATGTCTTCTCAAAGAGAAATCCAAATAAAGGGATGGATGGAACTTGGTAGACGGGGTATTTTATATTTCGCCTGCCAGTTTTCCTTTTTGTGAGGCGCCGTACCTTTTTATATTTCGATAATCAGCTTACAGACTCCTTTTCTTAAACCGTAGGACGGGGGGGGGGATGGCAATAAGTTGGTCGAAGCAGGTCGGAAAGAGACAAGATAAAATATTATTCGCCTTTTAAACGTCTTGTCTTCCTGTAACGCCTCAATATATCATCTCTCATCATAATAGCCAATTTTTTTCTTTTTGTTGGGTGAGAATTTTCCCTATATTTTTTTATCCATTTAGGGAACACAAGAAAAATCCAAATATTAATTCGGAACTGGATGAAAACAAACTATTTTTTCAACTTTATTAGAATTAAGTTGTCTTTACTTTTGATTGAATTAAAATTATTAATATAATGTAGTGATGTTTTTGACAACGAGGACATGGATCTTAATTTAAATAAATACCTATTTCATTTGTTTGAGAAAACTCGTGTTGTTCTTACCTCGTTCAATCTAAATTTAATTCCATCTTTCAAACAAAACAGTGAAAGAAAAAAATGAGCGTATGAATGAGAATAGAAGTGAAAGTACCTTTATTAAAAAGTACTGATGAAATTGAATTCAATACGAAAATATATTATGATAAGGACTTTCTTATTTTTTTACTAATGATACAGCATATTACATAATCATATTTTTTAGTAATTAGTAGGGACAAATTGGCAATAATTATTATTCTAAGCTACTTCAAACGAATTAAAATTAAAATCTGTACCGCTACAACCTAAGTAGAATTAGGGGTTCACATCATTGCAAGGAAGTACAGTTACTAGACCAACGGTTGTGCAAGGAGGAGATTTGGTCAGAATCACGCTCGACTATTAGATTTTTACCCAATCAAGGGTATCTACTTCATGAAGCTAGGTGGACCCCGGAGGGTTCCCGAACTCACAGGGATATTTCACGGCTGCAGTGAACCAGAAAATGTTCTGCCACAGCCGGATTCCAACCTGGGTCCTTGGAGTTACTATCATAGAGCCTTACAACTGAGCTACCCCGCTCCCACTTCAAACCAATAACAACTAAAAATTTAGTATGAATAACGTCTAAAAATCATGATATTAACACATTAGTTGTAGTCATCGTGTGTTCTCTGAAGCCGAGGGAGTTGAGACATCATCTTTAACTACGTTACTTCAGTGGCGCCGATTCGAATCCAACCTGGGAGTCGACTTTTATTTTTATTAATCCCCACCCCAACCATGATTAAAATAGGGTGGTAACCTTGAGATAACCCCTTCGTGAATTAGAAATGACCAACAAAGGTGGTAATAAAAACAAAAAATAAATGTTTCATCCTAAATTATCAAAAGTTTAGAATAAAACTAGTTTATTTCAGTGTTTCATTTATTCATCTATTTTTATGTTCATAACACATAAATATTTAACTGTCAAAATTCTTTTTCACGAAATTATTGTATCTTACACTAAATCAAAGCATTTGTTGTCAAGTTTAATATATAGTGCCCCGGCCAGCGGTTCCCTGACCAATATTGTTACCGCCGCCTTCAGCGGACCCAACCCCTTATAATACAATGTGACAAAAGAAGGGCACTAAATATGAATGTATATATGTAAAAAACTCACCCATTTACATTTTTTTTAATTAAATTATTTTAAGCTACCAACCATGACCCATACATGGTTGCCTTAATTTTCGAAATAGCTAAGACTAAGCTTGTAATTTAAGACTTTTGGGCTGCACCCTTTCTTGTACGGGAGCAAGGATCCGGTTTAATGGCTGCGATTATATTGAAATGTGAAACTATTGCAACATGGGGACCTGTGGTAAAAATTTGATTAATTTTTATGGTACAGCTTGGAATGATGGAGAAGCTCATAAAGTTTATCTACGGTTTGTCTGTAATCCTGCAAGATGGAATGGAGATCCGCTGGTATTTCATATAAGTATTTTAGCGAGTTATATGCTCGGCATTCAGCCAAAATGTGTTTAACACTCAGTCCTGTTCCGCAAGTTTGGTATACAGGTAGAGAATTGCGGTCCATAGCCTAACCGTGGGTTAGACGCGTATTACCTATAACATGGTCGTACGCGACTTGCATAGTAGCTTAGATACATACTTTTTATAACATCCATGAACTCGACGGACATTCAACGTTACGTTCAACTTTAGACATTTTTTAAAATAGAAAATCAAATTTATATATCATTATATATCATCATCAAATTATATATCATTATATATTATAATATTCATATAATATTAAAAATTAAGAATTTTGATGTTTAAGTATTTGTTTCATTTTATCTAATTGCAAAACAAGTTTTAATGAATTTGATTCCCACACCATAATTCCATTTGTTCACCTAAGTTGGTACAGCTACTACATCTTCCCTGAACATTTTATCATAACTCAGTACAAACTTTATAAATCAGTCAAATATATAGTTCTGATCTTAAAATTTGTTTTGGACTGTATTTTTGTCTCAGTATAATTACCTTTTGCTAGTATCAATTATGTTTAACAAACGTTTCGTTCTGATTACTCCTTTCTGTTACTTAAACTAAAAAAAAAAAATATATATATATATATATATATATATATATATATTATGAAAGATTGAAATATTGCATATTGAATAACAATGGATTAAATGGCAACTTATAGATTATTTCAGAATTTTTTGTGACATAATTACTATTTCAACAAATAATTCCCGCTAGCAGATGTTTAGGTTATAGGATATGTTGCCTTGACATTCTAAGATATTTTGAAATGTTTCTTCTTTATCATTATTTCTTTAGACTGGTGTAATCTCTGGAACCTAACCTTTGAAACAATGAGTACGTGAACAGAAAACGAGGATGCTTCTAATAAAAGTTCCTGTTCCAGAGTTGTAAATAAGCTTGATGGCATTCTTACGCGTTCCTTCGTCATCACGTCCTTCTTTGTTGTAACTAAGATTGTCGTATTTAAGGATAGATTTCAAAATACCATGATGGTAGCAACTATTCAATTCTTATAAATTTCACAATAAAGAAATATTGGTAAATACATACCACATTTCAAGTTGCTCCTAGATTCATGACTAAGATAAATAAATTTTTTTTTTCTATGACTTGCTCTAAATAAAATGATTTGTATACCCCTATAAATTATTTTTATACATATAAAAAAAATCGTATTTAATACAGTTTATTCTCTTCTAAGAATTGCAACTTGCTAAAAATCAGTCAACAACAGTAAGAATTTATATTCATCCTATATTAGAATTTTTAAATAATAATTTTTATTATGCAATAGTAAAATATGTTTAGTAGTAACTCAACTATACATAAACTTGATTTACGATAATTCGCCTATGAGGTTTGTGACTTTTTATTATTTATTTACTTATATTCCAAAACTCCTATATATTACTTAATATTTTTAAAAAGCCCTTTTTTTTTTTTTTTTTCCTTTCAATTACAGAAATAAACCAGGGGGCCAAGGATGATATAACTTCACCCACCAGAGCAACCTTAAGTCAGAAGGGGCACTGGTACGAATCTAAAATAAATCTTGATGCTCTGGCTAGAACAGGTTGAACGGCGCTACTAGTACTGTTCTTAGTACATAAGGACGGTAAAACAAAACGGCTACAAAAAATCAACTTTACTTTTTATATACTACGTTGTATTATTAATAAAAAATGTAGTACTAATAAAAAAACATTACGAGTAAATCCACTTTGAACATATTCATGAGCATGTTCAAAACAGTAGAATATAATAGGTGATGTTTTCACGCATTTTATAGATATAAAATACTGTATCTTTAAAAATAAATACTTAGATATATTTTTCATATTGTATCTAAAAAAACAAATTTAAATCATTTTCGACCTTAATATCCCATTCGTTGCAGATTTGGCCCAAAATAGATTTGCGTCTTTTCATTCCTAACTTCTTAACCATCCTAACCCATTAGTTTTTAATCTCTCATCCTTAACAATCTCTGATTATCCTCCGAGGTCTGTAACACTCCAATCTAACTGAGATCAGATTTAATAAATGTATTATAATGTACAGTTGTAAATAGCAATAAATAAATATAAAAAAAAAAGTTCTTTTGTGATTTAGCTGAAATTTGATAAAAATGCGTAAACCAGATGACAATATAATATTATGTCGAAATAATAGTGTTTTGATGATGAATAAGCTCTTTACAAAGAATTGTCCAAATTTGAGATCCCTGATAACGATAACTTAGGGATGTATTATTATTGTTTTTTTAAAAAATTTCTATTATTAGGATATATGGAACTAAACGCAATACAGTAAATTTACATGAATTTTACTCCAGATTAATAATTTATGAGACGTAAATGTCCAATTTATATTAATTTAAATAATACAATTATATTGGTAAATTAGTGGTACAACATAGATACATATTTTAGATTTATTTCGGTTATAATATGATATAAATATGGATGGTTTTGAAATAATTTTTAATTATAAATAATAATTTTATAAATTATTTATAATAATTAATTTTCAGATGGTTTCAAAGTAATTTTCAAATATTTTGGTTATTTTTAATTTAAATACCTACAGTAATTAATACTACAATGTGAGTAATACAAGATGTATATTACCTCCCTCGATTTTGTAAGTTAAATAAATCATCAAACTAGTCAAAAACAAGTATTCTTGTTACATCTCCTATTTTCATATGTTTTTCACTTAATTATTATATTGTTGGACTTAACGTACAATTATTTTGATTCTCACTGCTCATACGATGTTAATGAGGGTAACATTCCTATAAAGTTGTGTTATTTCGTTTTTTTGTGCGACCTTTACACAAATAAAATCTTTTTTAAAATATCGTTTTAATAAAGATTTTTTTAAAAATTGTTTTATTATGAAACGAAAATAGCTACTATAAATTTCAATTTAATTGCTAAGAGCACAGGTTAATAGAGTTAGAGTAATAAACTGTTCAATCAATAAATCTCCAGATTTTTTATATTGAAATAAAACAAATTTTTTTTTTTCATTAGCCTTAGGTTTTTAACGCCTTAAAACTTCATACTTGTAACAATATAGCCTTATTTTAATGATATTGATTTTTCGCTGAATTCTTTTATATGCAAGTAGTAACATATAAATGGGAACGGTATAGTACCCCGTAATAGTTAATTATAAATTTCCTATTGATATAACTTAGAAATGGACTCAAGATGGGGGTTCCACAACACCTGCAATTGCAGGACAGAGAAAGGAAAATGTTTTTATTGTTTATATATCAATTCTAACTAATGTGTAATTTCACAATTAGGAATCAAACAATAGTTTAAGCTGTTCCACGAAACAAGCCCAAAATATTTGTTTTTGTTTGAATTTATTCTAATGCCCATGGATTTGAATTACCATTTGTAGCGTTACGTTTTAGTTCTAATTTTAATGATTTATTTAAAATGTAAGAGATACTTTGTACTTCTAGAGTTGCCCATTTAGAAGAGGTGTTTAACCGAACTCTTTCTTCCTCTACCGCTCTTGCATAAATTATTCGGCCCTCAGTTTCCAGTTGAATGACCCCACTGCAATCTCGTATGTGTAAATCCTCCGGATCGAGGATACTGGAGAAAGGCCGAATGTTGGGGAAAGGAATCAGAACCTGCAAAATTCCTGAAGCGACAAATCAAAAATCGGGGTCTGAACTCTCTTTTCATTCCTTTCTCAGTGCTGATTTTTTTTTAATATCCGTTGCATTTAAAGTTGGAAAGTGTTTTTCTTTCCTACTGGTTTTCAGGACTTTTTATATTTGTTTATATTATTAAAAAAATAAAGCAGCAATTGGATAAGTATTTATCTCAAATGAATAATAAATTGAGCAAGATAATTCCAAAACGGTTTTGATGGGTCGCCCGTTCTCTGGAGAGTTATTGATCCCTGGATGACAAGAGCTGAGAGATATTTGGAGGGCCCTGGAAGAGGATGAACTAAGTCAGATGTAAACCAATCAGCCCCTCTTTAGGACAACTCATTAAAGAAAGTCCATGTCCAAACACCAATTACCAGATGACTCACTCTTTTAGTATAACGACTGAGGGGCCAAAAAAACCTTTTCTTGTTCGAACCTTATTGTTCATACAGATATAATTATCCATTTATTCAATTTAAATATAATTTAATTAATTGTATATTATATTCCGTAAATATTTAATTATTTTATACAACTAACTTCTTAGGTTGTAGGAAAATCATTATTATATTTTCACCAAATATTTAAAAAATGAATATTTATATTTTCACATAACCGGGTGTTAATAATCTGTACAATAACAATTCCCAAATTAAATAGATTCTTCGGGTGATTATAATTTCTAATAATTACATTTTAAATAATAATTTAATAAATTTTTCAAATCTCCTAATTCAAGTATCATTTGTTTATCAGCAAAACCAATTAACAAGGAAGAAGAAAAATATGGAAATCATGGAAATATAGGATATGTTATTGTGACAACATGTAACCATGCCTGTGTCGATACATATTTCGCTCCGTGCCCTTTGGAATTTTTTTTGTAAAGGAGTTAGCCCTGAATAAAAGCACGGAAAAACACTTTGCCTCTTAAATTTATCCCTGACCTTGTGCACCTATTTTCATCCTTCTGCCTGCATATCAAACATCCTTAAACTGTTTTTATAATAAACTAATAATGTGTTTAGGGTACCAATTAAAATTTCTATTATATGAGTTACCATTAAATATTGTTTATATAGTTATTAGTAATATATAACTATTTATTAAATTTATAAAAGACCATATGTAATAAAATTACAATATATCAAATGAATTTTTAAATATCTGGTAAATTCAGACGCAAGAAAATATTTATAGTATCCAAAACCACTTAGGGATTATTATCAGTTATAATGTATAAGGAAAATATAGTAAAAATTAAATTAAGATAGTAATTTATTATTTTTTATATCAATTCTTAAAAAAAGTAATCTTAAACATAATGAAAATCCAAAAATAATCATATTTATAAATACAATACTACAACCACTAGGAAAGGAGAGACTCGGGTACGGTTTACTAAAAGATTTTTTTCAATTTTAATGAATTATATATTTAAATATATTTAAATTATTTTTAAAATTTATCATTTTACTTATCACATTATAAATAATTTTAATATTAGATTATATTCAGTTGAATAATTAATGCGATACGAATTCATGCGTATTTGCAACAAATTTTGAGTAAATTAAATAAAGACTTGTAAAAAGCTAGCTTTATCTTCATTGTCATGACAGGTTCACACGGAAAATTTTAGCGTTACTCTTAATAAAGGGAGGCCTAACAAGTTATAAATTTTTATACTGAGACCATTATATAATAATTTATTACTCAGCCTAACAGTAACCTCTTATATAAAAAGAAAAGTTTTATAATGAGGAAATGAGTTTTCCCCGTTAAAAAATCCTGAGCCACAGTAAATTATTTTGGGGGTTATAAATTTTCCTTTTTTTATTTTATAATTATTTTAACTTTTTAATACTCTTTTAATAAAATATAGCGCCCCGTATTGATTTATCATTTTATTTTTCACTAAAGCTTTTCACACTGTTATAGACATTCTCCTAAAATATAAGTAAGCGCCACAATGCTCCGTTGCACACAGCGGATTCCACAACCTACCTTAAACCCCCCCCCTCCCCTTCAGGCAAAGAAAGGATATTTATGTTTATGATGTATCATGTATTATTTTGTATACATATGTTTTTGTTTGAAATAATAAAATTA
>NW_027114633.1:649244-661982 GCF_000696795.3 Halyomorpha halys
GATTTATTGCTTAGCCTAATCTCATTTAAAGTGAAAAAGATGAAGATCACCAACCTATTTGAGTAATTTTTTTTTTAAGATCTTGGGGTGGCTACGTCTTGACTTCTTTCATCATAGAACATTTTAACTCGTATAAGAGACTTGTTTTTTGTTTTCTGCTTAAAATTGTATACATTATTTTCGATAGTACATTTATTGAGTTGTGGCCATAATTGGGCAAAATTTTAATTATAATTACAACCTACAAATTATAACTACATTAGTTGAAATGTAGTTACAACTAAAACTGCTAATGTAATTAGTTATTGATAATGGGGAACTAAATTTTCAACTAAAGTAATTGTAATTTCAATTTCACAACTACAGTTGGTTGTTTATAAAATCAGTTGTTCCAAAAACAAATGCAGTTAGTAGTTGACTTTAATTTTAGTTCCAACTGCAGTTACTTACTTTAAAAAGCTGTGTAAAACAATTATTTAGAAAAAATAACTACATGCAATTACTTCATATTCAAAATTTTATTATATTACATATACTACATTATTATATATCTTTTATTGTAAATTTACATGGAGGCAATCAAAATATGTTCGTTCTTTGGGCCATAAATGCAGCTAATCGTCTGTATGTCGTTGTAGTTATTACTCAATAAGTACTGTTACAATTAAAACGATTAATTGTAATTATTTTTACAAATTTTTATTTAAACCAGTACTTGGATTTATGAATACCAACTCCAATTACTGTAATTGTAAAACCAAGAAAATACAATTCCAGTTACCAACTGCATTTTTATAACTGTAGTTGCAATTACTTAACTAGTATTTATTAGTTGAAAGAGTAATTGTGAAAGTATTTTAATACTGCTTAGCTCTGGTTGTGACTAATTTAATCATTTAACATTTTTTCAAAACTCGGTTATAAATTGTCATTTTATTTTTACTCAACTATGAAATTAATTGATTTTAATAAATTAATTCATGAAAATATAATGAAATCCACTTTAATTAATATTGGTATGTGCCAGGATCTAAAAAAATAATAATTAAATGCCAATATTTGTGTATATATGAGTATGCAAGTTTGTAACCATACTGACCCATCTATCTTTTTCACAGTGTGCTGACATTTAGGTCAGATGAGCCAGTCAGATATTTCCTTGCTGCTCTCTACCCCTCTGTTAATGTGATATCTTTCCTTGGCATGGAATCATTTCCGTTCTCAAAAAATGTTCTGCTACCTGTTATTATCTCGTCAAAAATTAAAATTCACTTGTAGAAAACAATGTCATTGCTACCTGATAAAAGCCATTAATTCAATAACAATTTGGTGTTTTGTTTAAAACCCTTTGTCCCCTCTGTTAGTGTTATACTGAACTCCTTCATTATTTTACCATGAATTAATTTCTGCGCCTTATTGTTCATATGTCATTTAAATTTCATCATCGGAGGCATTGGTTACGGCTGTTATTATGGTTTTCTGATTTATGTTTATTACAATTATTTTTATTCTAACAAGTGAGTAGCAAACATGACTTTTCACCCAATTAAGATTCAGATACTATGAAGAAATTGATTTTAAAAAAAGGATATGACTATTTCCATAAAAGTATTTGTCCTTCCTAAGTAGTCAGTCATTTATATTAAATAGATATTAGGGTGTCTCGGGCTAAAATGCTTTCTCCACAAAATGGGCGAAAATAGTATTAAAGGAAAGTCGTATCGAGCGATTTTGGACCAACAAAATATAATATTAAACAGTTTCTATTCGGTATATTTTATAAAAATAAATCTTTCTATAATGGTGGAATAATTGTTTTCCTGCTCATACATACCCTAACTCAATAAACCGCTATTCAGCTCAAAAAATAGTTGTTTTTTTCTAATCGAAGAGGTAGTTCCTGAAAACAAATTCATTACCTTTACATATTAATATGAAAATCTGAACCACTACTACCCATGAAGGGTCAGGTGCTGTTTCTGGAACAAATGTTTTGCAAGGAGGTGATTAATTTATGATCACGCTCAATCACTAGATTTTTTCCCAATGAAGGGTAACTTTCTAAGGCTGAACCAACCCTGGAGGTGTCCCCCCGAACGCAGAGGGTTGATATTCACTATTTAACTATTTAACTGAAAAGTAATTATATGCCGCAGCCCGATTCGAATTTGTTATTATTGTTAGGTACTGGTCTCCTTTAGACAACTTATGTTTTGTTTTACAGATAATCAATAAACCTTTAAAGTGAATGGCCATATTCTTTTGGGGAATCTATACCGAATAATTAAAAGAACTATATTAACATGTAAAACACTAAATTTAAAAACAACTATACGTTATTGTTTTTAGATATTAGAATTTTTTTTTGGAACATGTAAAACAAATCTGAATCGATCTATAAATAACATTTTTGTATCACATAACATGTAAGTGGCTATATATGTTTTAGAAAATATTTAAACAACTGTTTACAAGTCGATGACTTCTTTTAATAATAATTTATATTTGTTATGTTTTTTTCAACCTGCCTTCCGGTCAAGGGGATGATAAAAAAAATAACAATAATTGTAATATGGGACGTCAGAGGGTGAAACAAATTAATAATAATCACTATGCCTAAAAATATTGAAGTGTTTGTAGAGGACATTAATTATTCAGGTATTTTATAAAATAACCATTAAAAAAAAAGGTATATATTCGAGATAAAAAAACAAAACAATTTGTTCTATAGAAGATCAGAGAGTGACATAAATTAATAAAAATAACTAATGTAATAAAAATCTTATATAGTTTAAATAATAATAATAATAAATCACTATTATTTATATTGAATGGTTTATATATCTATGTGGTTTAAAGTTTCTTATAATGAAATATTGTAATATAAAATGTTAATATTTCTTTAAACATTGTCAAGGTTGCATTAAGGTATGCCTTAGTATCACCAGGTCTCCTTGCATAGCTAGTCTTTGTGAAAGTATTTGAAAGTTTGTGTAAATTGAATCCCCTCTTCGTCCTACCTTTGTAGAACTTTTAAAAGGGATAGGAAAAAGAATTAATCAACTAAGTGAATGTCGTCACGTGTGGTAAGTGTGATGTAAATTTTCCTTAGAGTTCGCTGTCTTGCCTTTAAACTCAAGTTGCAACGAAGCGAAAAATTGGCATGTAGTCCAGCAACCAAATTGAATGAAGGTTTTTGTATTTTTCTTCAAGAAGGGGCTCTGTGAAATCGAGCTTGAATAATAGAATAGCTTATTTTCTCCAGCTTGTACACATCGCATAATCCATGTCGGAAATTTTTCATAGCACGTAGCTTTTACTGAAATTATATAATTCCAGAGATGCTCTGGGAAGAATACGATGTTTATATGACTTTTTTTTTTTGCGTGTGTGTAGAATATTTTTAAGTGGAGACAGGACATAAATATAACTTTTCAGTTGTATCTGGCAAGGCAATCATCGTATACAAATATTAATGTTAACGAACAAACATTATTTGTTAAAACTGTCTTCGTTTTAACAAATAATTTTGTTCGTTTTAATATCCTTTTATCAATATCTCAAGTAATTTTTTTTAACTATTATCTGTTTATACATAACCTGATTAATAAAACCATCATACAGATTGAAATTTATTTTTCAGAACTGATATCCTGCACTATTTTTCAAAGTTGAATTAAAAAAGGAATAACATACAACAATACACCTTACGCAACGACTAAATTTTCGCCTGCTTATGTTCCAACTTCCGATATAATTCCAGCAGAATTGAAAGGTGACAATGATTTGAGGGAAAATCGTAAAATAGCACTTGAAAATTCTAGAATAAGTTTTGAAAAGAATAAAAAGGGATTGGATCAAACTAGGAAAGAATACGAATTTCAAGAAGGCGATTTGGTGTGTATGTTTCTAACAGCAATAGATTGAATAGAAATAAATTAGAAGAAGTTAATAAAGGATCATTTATACTAAAAAAGTGAATTTATGATGTAGATTGTAATACAAAACAGAGGGTAGCAAAGTTTCTTCCCTAGCTCTTTAGGTCTTCCCTAGGTAGTTCCATACTCTTTTCAGATTGAAAAAAATTTCCTACTTATGTTTTTGTTTTTTAATATTCCTTTCAAAATTTTACTGTAATATATATCATGAATTAATTTATCCGTTTCATTAACAATATCTGAAATGCCTCAATAGAAAACGATTTTATTTTTATTTCAGGATTTGATTCTGAAATATTTGTAACGATTTTATTTTATTAATAATTGAGCAAGTATCTCTCAAAAAATATATTGTAGATACCATCTTGTTGGTATGGCAAAAATGATTTACATATTCTATAATTTATTGGTTGCTGGAATATGAGGTTACGTTTGTACCTACAGCTTGTTAAAAGTTCTCGCGTCGCTCCAGCAGGTGGTTAAGTATTGAAGGAGCCAAGAAACTTGAACAGGTCTTAATTTAGCGCAGAGTACTTCATGAAATTTGAAGCAAGTCGTAGCGAAATCGGTTGCGGTAAACTTTCACCGTTTAGTTTCAAATTAGAAGTTCATTTATAATTTCCTCGTGTTTATGTTTTAGTTTCATTTGTCTTTCAGGGAGGTGCTAAATTATTCATGGCCCCATGTATAATTTTAGGCTGAAGAAAATTACTTGGGTGGCAAAAGCTTCAGGGTGATGGAGGCGGAGGGAGGAGAAAACCAATTATTACATCATTATCAAAAGATTTTGTTTTTATAAAATATACTGAATAGAAACTATCTAATATTGTATTTTGTTAGTCTACGATCGCTCGATGCGACTTTCTTTTAATGCTATTTTCACCTATTTTTTGGAGACAAGATTTTAGCGTGAGACACTGTAATATCTACTCAATATAAATTACCGTCTACTTAAGACCAAAAAAATACTTTTAAAGAGATCTTATTTGAGCGAAAAGTCATATTTTGAACGCATTTTTAATATAAATTTACCTTTTAAAATATAAATAATCTTTATTAATCAACATAAATCACAATTATACTTTTTTATTTTATTTTATCGTATATTTTATCTAAATGTAGTAGTCGGATTTCTAGAAATTGAGTTTCCGAACTTTAACTTAATATATTTAATTGAGAATTATAATAAAAACAATAACTTTTTAATCATAAAAATATTTTTTTTTTTAATAACATATTTTTTTTTCTTATGAGAGGTTCGAAAAGACCATTCTGCCGCATTCCATATCAAATCGTTCTCCTTCTATAGTAAAAATGATGTCAGAGAATAGGTATCCCCCTAACTTACAAATATTTCGGACTTCTTATTAGATTTACAATGGGTTATAACAGCCTCTATTTTTTATTTAGGTATTGTGAATTTTCTAATGTTACCAAGTTTTTTATCAGTGGACCGAACACAGATAAGAATTGTTATTATTCAAACTTAAAAAAAGTAAAAACAAAAAAATAATGATAGAAACATTAAAATTACTTCTCGGTTTTTTTTTTTTTAAAATAAAATTCAATAAAGTACATACAGTTTTTATGAACTTTTAAAAAATGTTTAAACCAGGATTGGATCCTTCATAATACTGATTAATATTAATTAATAATCGAATAATTAAGAAAAGTACTTCGCTATATAAGCATATAATTCTGTTATGAATTAAAAAAGTTTAAATCGGAGAAAGAGCTATATTAGTTAATTAATGATTTTAATTTAGAATCCTCTTGAAAAGATTGCTAACAACTTAAAAGGGACTCGTTGAAGTTACGCCATTTAAGCCGAAGTCTTGCTTGAATGATCACTCTCGATTGATTCGTCAGCCACTAAAGCACTGCCATTCACCCCCCTGCCCCGGTGTTTGGGTCCCTGTTTTACGAGCTGGATGTTTATGACCTCAGACCCTAATTTTGGTCCAAAGATTTAGTCCGATAAATATTCCAGATCTCTTGATCTTCATGAAAGGGCATTCGTTTTATAATTATTCGAGCAGTTAAACAGATTTTAATATATTACTTTATTATTAATGTATAATATTATTAGGTAAGTGTTATTTTAGAATCAGTAATAATAATATTTCTGAATGCAAAACGCGTAATAAATTGTTTTTTTTCATAATTATTTACATCGCCTTATATACTTTAAAAATATAGGTATATATATTACAGATTTGAAAATAAATAATCCATATATTTTCTGGATTTATGTTTCATTAGGGTTACTACTTTAAAACAATTTACCCACATATTTAATTTCCAATTAATGACCAGTCAAAATGATTATTAAATTAATTATGAAAATTAAAATCACAACTAAGCTACATACACTGTGCATACAAATTTGTATTCATTAGTTCTAAAATTCATTCAATGTGCAAGATTCTAATATGGTGCAGCTACTAGCTGTTGTCCATGTAATTGCCAATGCTGCAGTTGCAATTAAGGAACCACGCGGTTCTATTAGATGCAATTCTTAGCTTGTTATTAAAGCTTTAAAGAACTCGACTAGTAATAGTAGACTTAAAATTTCTACATTACTCTTGAATCTATTGCTAATTTTCTTTGTTGTGAGTTGCCAAATATCAAAAAGAGTAAGCAGCACATTTAAAAACCATATATAAATAAATACAAATAAGGTAAATATAATAATATTAAAAATAAATATTTTTTATTTTGTAAAAATTATATTGAAAAGAAAAGAAATGCCTTATGAGCATTAATTCCGAAAAAAAATATGTAAGGAATAGACACGTACAAATTAACGAAGATAATAAATTAATGTTAATTAGATCTCTTTTAGGCAACCGTTTTACTAAGTAACGAAATAGAATCGCGAGATGAATTCTAATATTTAGTTTCATGAATGGTGTTCGCTGAAATTCTCCCTGAAAACTACAACAATTTAGGGGTGTAAGCTTTGGTTCTGATGGCATGTAATTTTTATAGCTATAATTCTTCATACATATCATTATACTTTTTTTTCCTGCTTCCATTGACTTGAATAGGAATCTTTCGATTGAAAAATGCAATCTTTTCATCCAAGTTTGAAGAAGTGCTTATTTTGCATCTATAGACTTAGTAAAATAATGACGGGGGAAGAGGAAAGGGATTATGTTCGATCTCCTGGGGGAAAGTGTGGTTAGTACTGTGATCCAACCTCATGTTTAGCCCTTGACAAGCTTCAAGTAATAATTTAAGGCCTGATTTCCAGTGAATGGAATTACTTATTTCCTCAATATAAAATTCTGTGAATGATTTGTTGTTGAATATATATATATATAATGTTAAGTATCGGCGAAAGCAAAATGTCAAAAAAAGAGAAGAAGGAATAAGATCTGGCACACTTGGACTGCTGTAAAATGCTGGCTTTATTGGGTTCATTACATCTCTTTACATACATTCGATCAGCTGATCCCCTCAGTCAGCTGATGTCGAAACAGATGACTCAGACCGTTGTCATAGACATTTCTATGAGATCTTGAGCATGGAGTTCTCTCTCGGAAATCCTTCCTTCTCTCCTAGCTCCTTTGCCAAATGTATCTTTAGTACCAGGGATAAGAATTGCATCCGACCCTGTACCTGTATTGTTTCCATCATTTCGCTGATTTTATCTTGTATTCTGCTAAAGCGTGCCAGGAGTTCAGCGGCATATTTCCCACTTCCTTTGTCTCCCTGATCATCATAAATATGTCCTCTTCAGGTGCGTCCTCATCCGAAAAGGGGTCTCTTTGTCCGCCTGAATCTGATTGAGGATGCTCCTCTTTACTCTGCAGACGACTGCTGCTTTTTATGCCTCCGCATTTTCGCTATCGAGTAGATTTTCGATAGACTTCACATAAATTTGGCTTATTAGTCTATCTTCCCCTTGTAAAAAGTGACTTAATTCTCCAATTTGTCCGGTCGATTTTTCTAAGCCGATACCGCCTTCCTCGGGTACTTGGGGGTTGCCGTACGGACCCTATAATCCATTCTAGCGTCGTGGCATGAGCTTACGCTAAATTGCGGAATTTCTTCCGAAGGTGGATTTCCTCCAGATAAAGGTTGGTTGACTGCAGCTTGAGGTTGGTTGTTTTGGTTCAAACCCTCCAGGTTCAGAACTGTTGCTCTCACGATTCCGTTACTGGCCATATTTTTATAAAATGAAAGGAGATAAAAATTCTTGAAAACAAAAGTTACTCTGGTATCTTAAACTCCCGGGTTTCGGTACACTTTAGTATCAGTAAAAGAAAAATGTTAAAAAAGAGAAGAAGGAATAATATATATATATATATGTATAAATATATATAAATTATACTTTTAAAAAAAATGACGTATATTTCGATCTTCACAAATGTCACTTATTGTCGTAAAAGAAAATTTATTGTGTTTGGCGACTATTTTAAACGAAATCATAAATCATTTTTATATTGAGATGGAAATTAGTGATTTTACATATTTCAATAACAAAAATGAATCGTTCTTACTAGAATCAAAAGCGCTTTCAATCAGCGAAGTTAAACAACCATTATTTCTTAATGAACCAATTAAATGAACTTGTGGGCCAGAATTTGTTTTTCAAATAAACATGGGAATGGGCGGAGTGGTTCCGGAGTTTGCATATAAATCATAATTAATAATTAGTGATGGAGGAATGTAAACTTTGATATTAAAAAAAATCCACAGTATTAATATCGAACATCACTAAGTAATGGACTAAAATCAGAACAATGTTTAATGATATTGTACTAGATCTGTAATTGATTTGTTACTTTTACTTGAGATATTTTAGTGACTACGAATTATTTATTTTTTTTTTAATTTGCTTCATTAATTTCATAAAAGAATAAGAATAATGCCGATGTTCTGTATGTTACAGGGTAATTGTTATGTGGAAAATACGAAAACCAGAAAGATTCATAATTAAAGAGTAATAAGTAAAATAAGTCGTTTAATAAAAGAATTAATTCACAAATGCCACTAGTTTCGATTCACCTTAGGGAAAAAATTTATACCATTAATAATTTATTTATATTTGTATTCGTTATTAAATAATTTTTATTTATAATTGAAATATTTGGTAGACATTAGTGGTTGATGCATTAAACATGCACTTCATCAATGATCAAGTATAAATTACTTAATCAATGTGAAAACCTTTAAAAAAAAATAAAATATTATTTTTTAATCGGACAATTTTTTAAAAATTTAATTAAGGTTTCACAACTTCGTTGCATATTAGTTGTTTCATCATATTGCTGTTTTTATTTATAGTATCTCATCTGTCAAAAACATTTTATTCTATTTAGAATCAGACGTATTCCAAAGACAGAACCGTAGACTGCAGTAATTTTCTTAATAGAGGTCGTTCTACAGACTTTTTTAAAAACCATTAAAGTGTTTTATACAAATTTCTAAAATAAGAGTATTACAACTGAAATTATGAACGTTTGGTATAAAAATTTGTCAAACAATAATTATCAACATTTATGAAGTAGATACTAAATCTAAAATCTTCTACAATTTTTAATCCTTTTTTTTTATTTATTGCTTCAAATCATTACTTTCACTCAGTTGTATTGTACATAAAAACTATTAAATTTATGTTCCATTGAAAGGATTTGAGTAGTCATCATTAAATGGTAAGAGGTTTTGCTCCTTAAAATCGGTGAAGAGTTTCCAACTAAGCCCTATCGTCTGGTTTCCTTGTTAAAATAATCGCGAGCAAGACCAGAACGTACTTCGAAGCGTAGAAGATCGTATTAATTCCTGTGAAATAGAATTTCCCCGATCCGCAATGGTGGAACCTCGTTAACCTCTAGCTGACTAACTGATTTGGATCGAACGACCCCTCGAGAACTGAATCTTCACCAATGCAGAACCTCTGGAGGACAAATATTTCAAGGATATTTTGGACCGATTAAGATATCCCAAAGCTGTTTAAGAGTTCTAATTAATGATATGGTTTCGATTGATTACTTTTTAGCAAAGTTGTGCCAGAGAGCCTGTTTTAACACTGATGTCGTTTTGATGGTAAATCTGTTCAATGTTAAAAAAATTAGCATTGCATCATGTTTATTTAGCATCAGTATCTTGTCTGGAATTCATTGCTAGTTGTTATGCATTGCCTTATCCCTTTATTGAGATGAGATCTTATTCTTCCATCATACGACACAGCTATTTTTGAAAGATGTATTCTGATGTAAGACAGAATGATACGGGTGGATGATGAGATACGCAAATTTCACATGAAATGGAAGGCCTTCCGCTAAGAGCACGTATTGATATCTGTTCCCTCATGAATAGCAATCACAACTTGACCCAGAAAATGTTGAATGCATGAGAATTCTTATCTCAATAATAACCATTACTCAGTATTGTTCAATGATATCTTCCACATCTTTCGCTCTCTGCTTAGTGGGTTTTTTTCTTTATGAGGATTTCAATTTGTTATATTAACACTTAGTTATTTTAAATGAAATGTATTTGTGAATTTCAATCTATTTTTGTGTACTACAACGCATGTTAAAGAAGCGGTTACTGGTGTCTCAGGAGATAGTTGGGAAATTTAAGAACTATCTATTATAATTACTTTTAAAACTTAATATCAGACGATTCGTGACTTACATGATAGTTCTTTCACTAAACAAATTCAGTGAATCCTATTGAACGGACCATTCCAAGAAAAGCATGGATTTCCAATGGGAAAAAGCAAGAATAAGGCTGTCCTTGGCTCAGACAGTTAGGCAAAGCTCTACCATTCTGAGGTTTACGGGCGGCGCCGATTCGAATCCGGCCTGGGGGCGTTTAATTTTTCATTAATAAAACTTTTTCATAAAATGAAAAACTTGACCTCCCCCACCATTTTTAGAACAGGTTGGTCAATTGTAGATAACCAAGCAAACACCACCTTCGCTGTGGATTGTCTTACTATTATTTTTTTTTAAATACATATCATGAATATGCGAAATTTCTGTACACGGTGGGAAAAAATTTAATTTAATTTGTGTTTCAGCACTCCAAAAAATATAAAGATCAGTCAAAATTGCCGTATCAAATTTCTGTTTGTCGACCTGTCTTATTGATTTACTTGGTTCTACTTTTTCTTTTGTTATATTCATCTCATGTACCTAACAATATTCACAAATAAGTTATTAGTAGTTTAAGTATAGAAACTTTTTTTTTTTTTAGTTAACTATTGTTCTAACGAAACTCACTAAGAAAGTGAATTTATTTCAACAGGAAAAACTCACAATTGGTATCTACAAAAACACACATTATTAACGAATCAATGAAATTTGTATGTATTTATTTATTGATTTTTTTTATTTTATCGTAATTATTTTAGTACGAAGCAGTCTGAGGATTCTTATAGGGAAAATCTCTCTGATATTGAGCTTTGCTGCCGAGAACGAAAGCAATTTTGGAGTCTTTTCGTGAGAAGTATTTTCCAGTTGGCTTGGCATTTAATTTAGGCAATATGAAAATGGGAAAGCCTACTCAAAGTGGAGAATATGTTAACCAAACCAACATACCCATGCAAAGGCATCGGTATGTTGGTATCAACTATATGCTTCGGTTTTACAGAGACATTTTGCATAACTTCGGTTGCTACGGATTGATATTTGAGCAAAAAAATTAATATCAATATTGATATGTTTAAAAAGTATAAATTTTCTTCAAGAAAAATATAATTTTGAATCTAGTGATTTTATTGTCAACACCAGGAGTATAGAAATTTTAAAAAAATTTCACGATGAATTTTTTTTATTTCTCATTGGTTTTTATAAGAAATAAATTAATTTAAATACCAGCTAATTTTATTTATAAGAAAATCTATTAAAAAATATATTTTAAAGGCTTTGTTTATTTTAATTCTTCATCTTTGTGGATTGATGGTTTGATTTTGAAATTTAAACAACTTTTCCCACAGTATTTTTTTTTTACTAATACTTTTTATTTATTGATAGATATTACTATCTGCCACATAGTTGTGGGCAATAGGGCAAATTCAATACATAATAGTGATGAATGACTTCATACATACTAAAATTAAATTAAATAAATTAAATAAATGAATAAAAAAACTTTTAAAATATATACAAACAGAAGAATAAACAAAATGAACATAATCAAACTATCCGTATGAAAAATAAATAAATAAAATAACATAATGATAAAATAATATAGTCTCTAGTCACATTTACACTCTAATATACACTATTTACACAATCGGCCTGAGGATCCCTGAGCCCACTCTATCCCCCACGTGTGGTGGATAGAGCAGAGCTCAAAAGATCCCAGCGCATCCCTCTCGCCGCATCACTGGTAGTGAGTCAGTGGAGGCTGAGCAAGTGCGCTAAGCACAGTAAATTAAACTACCATTTTTATAAGACATTAATATCCAATTTTTTATCGTTAACAGTTCGTTATTAATAATTAAACTATTCAAGGTAAGACTTTTGTGGTGTATACAATAGTTATATGTGTATACAACAGAAAATAATTATCTGCCACAGCCGGATTCAAACCCAGGTCCTTGGAATTAGTAGCGTAGAGCCTTATAGTAGTAATAAAGTTAATAATAATTAAATAGGAAAACAAGAAAACCTTTAACTACGTATAAACAATTATTATTGTTGGTTTTCAATTCCCTACATTCAGTTCTTGATTGACTGTAGTACGTCTGATTTGGGAAATCTGCCATAGCCGGATTCGAACCCGGCTCCTTGGTTTTAGTAGTTTCTTACCTTTGAGCTATCCACTCTCATTTATTTAT
>NW_027114633.1:662032-664033 GCF_000696795.3 Halyomorpha halys
CGTTGAGTTAATAATACTATAACAACAATACCGATTTGTTTTCTTAAATCATTTCCTAAGAAAACAAATCGGTATAATTGGAATCTCACATTTGACCTCTGAAAATGTGGAAATACAATAAAAATTTTTAAATATTATATTCTAACTGTAGAGATACTGGTCGTGAATACCAAAAATACAATAGATCCCTATAATTTTTGTACCCTATAATTTTGTTGAGTTTCTTCACAATTTTGAAACATGTAATTGATTGCTGCTAAATCCCTATTTCGACGGAATAAATTATCAGCAATAAGTTACTTTCACTAATACGCAACCTTAGATCCAGCCGTGATGCCATTTGCATGGATTGTTTAGGAATTTTCGGTTCCTCAACAAAGATGATAGAAAGATATTAGAACTATTTTATCAGTTTTGTGATTAAATTTTTTTTTATTCATTATCATGTTTACTGATTCCTTACTTTTAATAACTTAAAGGTGCAGTGAAATTGCTTAATAATTTAATATATAATTGGTTAAACTTTTAAGTCCGAAAAATCAGCAATACGTTTTTAAAACTATTTAAATAAATAAAAAAATACCAACGTATCTTTCTAGTGATATCGCGGCACAAACCTCATATCATAGGATACCTGTATATATTTTTTGTGGCTTCAAATATCGAGACAGCTCAATAGTAGCGTAAAAATTAAAACGGGATATCTTAAAGATGCTAGAAGAAAGAAGATTCAAATGATATGGTTTCGTGAAACAGATAATTTGTAAAATGTTACTAAGGCTGGCCACAGCATCTCCAGTTTAAATTCACTGCTTCACGTAGCAAAAGATCTTAATTACTTTAATTTTTTTTGTAAGTAAAGAATAAAAACTATTTTATTTTTCTTAAAGTATAAAAATCTATTTATACGAATTTAACGTATAAGTTTTCTCTATTTCTCACTATTAAATGGAAGAAATTGATTCATGTCACCCTCAGATCTCAATGTCACTTTCCCTTCCTTAACTGACGAAGATGTTTCTTGCCGAGCTGTACCGAAGCGATCCTCTACGCCTCTTTGTTCAGGTCATGAATACTTCCTCTAAGAAGACATGACGGCGAAGACATTCATTGTTCGATAGGGGAGCTAGCAGGTTTTCCTATGGCAAGATTGCGTGGGGCCTTGTGAAGGAACCTTTAAGAAATTAATTCCTTAAACTCATGCATCATGCTTTGTAGTTCATGGATCTAATAGCGACATTCAATTAGGACCTTCGTGCGGTGCAAGTCATTCGTGATTGATTTTATGAACATTGGAGCAAGACAAAAGACCAATCCATTGGACTCGTTAGCCATTAAAAGGATTTGAAACAGTAAAAAATCAATTGTATTGTGCGATTATGAGTGTTAAACAAACAGAGGCATATTATAAATTTAAAAATAATATAGCTTTATTTAGTGTGGTACTAATCCTTCTATTAAGTAAGGTTCGAAAGGAGTTAACTTTAAAGTGATTAAGAGTATACTCTTAAGCAGTTTGGAGTTAATTCTAAAGCAATTGCTATTATCGGACAATGTACGACGACGTTACTATCTTACAAGGAGATAATAACGTCAAAAATGTTTTTAAAGAATCTCGCCTATCTCATCCACCCTTTTAATCTAAATATAAGGCAGTTCTTAGCTTACCCTAACAAAATTAACTAACTGCGTGCAGAGCAGTTTTTTTAAAAAAATCAGGTAAAACTAGAAATCGTCATGGACCCGCCACTCTGTATTACATTTATAATTTTTACTTATGATAAGCATTAGTCGCTGTACTCTACATTAAATTTCAAAAAAAGTTTTGAACATATAATAATTAAAAGAGAATATTCTCTTCCTGTCCTGCACTCAATATCCCATGATAAGAACTAGGCTTATCTTACCTTCTTAAAAACATTTACTAATAGCGAGTATAGCGGTTTTTGAAAAACAAACACTTACACCGACACATATATTGATATACTGCAATACTTATAT
>NW_027114633.1:665398-672697 GCF_000696795.3 Halyomorpha halys
TTTTAATATTTATTTATTGCTATTTACAACTGTACATTATAATACATTTAGTAAATCTGATCTAAGTTAAATTGGAGTGTTACAGGCGTGTAGAGAAACTGCCCATTGGTAGCACTCTAATAAATTCGAATTAAAATGTTTTTTGCATTACTATATTTTATGTAGTATTACATTAAATAAAATCTGAGTCAAAAGTGTTCAATCGTTTATATATCGCATTCGTTTTTATAACTTGAATATTGTCAATTAAAATAGAATTAGGTTGGATTAAGTTATACACTTATTTCACCTAATAATACAAAATTGTATTAATTGAGAGTTAGTTCTTATTCTACTTTCACACAATTCTAAACTTGGGATTTGTTATGATCTATCTTCGGAACTGTATTACTGTTTATTTGATGCCTATATACTAGTAAATTTTGTGTGATGAAGATTATATATTATCTTTTATAACTGGCATTCTAGGCCCTAAGAATATTTAATCTACAGTAAACATTCCAAAAAATTGAAAACAAAATTACTAATAATATAATATAATAAATAAGAGAATTTCATATCAAGGAGATAAGAGAAATTTATAAATATAATTCTGAAATAAGAAACAAGAAGACTGCTTTTAAAAACGAAAAAAGGAAAAGAATTCACATGCTTTTCACGTTTCCTGGAAAGTTTTTATCAGTACCCGTTTCAAATCTCCTTCCAGTTTGGTGCATGAAGAAGACACTAGTTAGGTTAGGGAAAAGTTTTAGTCGTGCCAGTCTTGTCGTGAACACATCCCTGCCAGACTTTCTCCGTTAACAACATAACCTTATACAACATGCTTGTATGATATTAAACTATAGAATCTAAGGCATCAGTTAACAATTGAGTTTTAAACTAAATTAAAAAAAAAAAAAAAATATTAAGAACATGATTGTAAAAGTGCATAGTTAACGACCAGAGAGAGCTTCATTATGAATTCACTCACAAATTTATTTGATGCCTGATCATATTATTTAAATAAATTAAACCTTTACTAACAAACAACAAAATTTAAAAAAAAAACTGCAAAACTTTTTTGTGATATAAATCCTTTATTTTTAAATATACGATACTACATATTTTAGAATCATTAAACTTTATTTTAAGATGGGAAATATTTAATGCATGTCAAAGAGATTTGAAAAGATATATTCTACTTTAATTTTATTTTAAATATCAGTAAAGCTAATAATAAAAAAAAAATATTAATATTCCTTCTTTTTACTCACATGAATGCATTGATTTTCTGTCACCTTCCAAAAGAACAATATATTTGTTAACATTGCAAGTTAAAAAAAAATACAATTTTGAATTTTTTAAGTTTTACTTATTACTAAATCTTTTTATGTGAGTGGCTCAAAATATAGACATATTAAAATTGCATGGTAATCAAAATAATATTACTTTTTTAAAACTGTTTGACATCATACGATGTTAGATTTTCCATTAACGTCATATTGTAAAAAAAAAACTAATTATATAAATGGAAAGTATGGATATTAACAATTAATGTTACATATTCAATTTTATAACCAAAATGTATACAAATATATTTGTTATAAAATTATGTATATATTTGTTGCTGTAATTTGAAAACTCTCCTCCCTTTTCAACTAAGTACTTTAAATAATTATTCAATAATGATAACTATTGTTATTACTATTATGGCTATTCGTTAATCATTGTGGCTTATCATCCATTTCATGCGGTAATACACTAAATACTAATACTACTTGAAGTTGTCTGATTTCTATTACCTGGATTATATTAATCAATTATTGATTTATATTCAATAATTTTTTTATTTAATCCAAGAAAATTCCATTGGGAAATCCATTCACTAACAAGACATTAGTATAAAAGTTTGAGAGTTATTCAATCAGAGTTTAGAGACGATTTTCTTGCCTCCTTAAATTATTTGTCGAGAAGAAAAAAAATCTTTTAACAACGAACTTATGACAATTATTAGCGCTATGTATTGGCTCAGAACCGCTGGGAGGAGTGTTGTGGGCCCCCCCTGCAATTGCAGACCTCTGTCACGTTCTTCAGCGGCCACGATAGGCCTTCCACTCTAGTTAAGTTCGCCGCATTCTATCTCCTCGACTTTTATTTTATTTTCTACTGTTTCGGTTTTTTAGTTTGATTCCGTATTCCAGTCAGGCAGATCCGCTTGCCTAGAGAACGCAAAACAGTTCTGAATACCGGTTCCTGAAAATTCCGAGTGCATTGAATATTAGAGTGGGTTTTCCTGGTGGGGGTCGTCTGAATTTCCCTTCGATTAAGTAATCAAATACAGAATAATTTCTGTAAATTTGTAGGTAATAAAGTAACTTTTATATCCAAAGTAGATTTTTCTCGAAACAATTATTCAGTTATGTATTTAACAAAAGCATGAAGGTGAAATCATTGTAGCCAAAAAAACTATATTTATTTTGTTAATAGCGAATTTGAAAAAATAAAAGTGCAAAACTAATTTTTCAAATAATACTATTCATGCCTATCCAAATTAATATTTTAAAAAAATAGTTGGATTAATGTCAAATATTACCTTTTAGGAATTGAGGGAGAGTTCCCATATTTTGAAAAATGTTACTATGGATTTTATTAAGAAAAAAAATATATCATTCTATGTAGCCGATAAGTAAAATTACTTCACCAACACAAACACTACTTAAATATATATTCCTCAAGTAGTATAGTAATTAATTCAACTTACACTAATACTGAAAAATAATTAAAAATTTAATGTTTGTGCTTTAATAATAATAAATCATATTTCAGCCTATCTACAAAATGTTTAGAACTTTAAATTTTATTTTACATTTTCGAAATTAAGCTTTAACATAACTTTAATGAGTAATTAAATATAAACATTTTCTTATGAAAAAAAATTCAATTAAAGTAGAATAATAATCGCTCGTGTAATTTATTACTACCAAAAGAACGTTCGAATGACAAATGGATTGAATAAAACAACGGAAACAATTATATTTTGTTTCCTAATTGTTTTGAATTTCCATTCCTTTTGAGAAATTTTAAGATAACAATCTGCAGTGTTTACTTTTATTAAAAGCCCGAAAACAAACCGCGATAATTTAGAATAACCCCCAGGCCTTGGAATAATATTGACTTTTTTGTTTTTTGTACATAACCATTTCTTAATACACTATTGCAAATATTGCTTAATCATTCCATATTCACCATTTCCTTTTTATATTACTCCGATATTGGGTGAAATTATGAAATGTCGGCGTTTATTCGCAATTCCACTGTGCGGTGACGACATCAAGAGATTGTTTTGCCTTGTATGACTCCTTATTTGTAACTTCTTTAACAATCCCTAATATTTTTATATTCGGTATTAAACATAAGGGATTAACCAATTACAAATTTATTCCACCTTAATCTCAATTACAAAACTTAATAAAAAATATAGTTATTAGTACATTCTGCAAACTCTAAAGCCACTATATCTGTAAAATTAATTTTAAAGTTTTAACAAACAAAAATTCCTTTATTTTGTTAAACATGCTTTGAAAAAAGTTTTTATTCTTTTCTTCGACTAAAAGATAAAATAGCATTCCCCCGAAGGGTTACTTACAACTAATTTTATTTATTAATTTTTTTAAAGGAAATACTTTTAATCATAAAACTAAAATATCATAATAGAAAATATTTCTGATAAATCAGATAAATTTCGTTCTTAATATGAAAAGTTTTGTGGCATAAATAATGCCTTAAATTAGAAAACGTTTTTACCCCCGCTTCTTTCCCTACTCCTACTTCATTTTAGGATTTGTTTAAAGATAAATAACTTTCCCGAAGGGAACTTCTCTGAAGAAGTTTCAAGATGAAGAATGCGTTTTCAGAGACATATTTGAAGGCAGCTGAAAGTTTGAGATTAAAGACTTAAGTTTCAAAGTAATAGAGGTTGGGACGATTTTTTTTCTTTTCTTTTACTCAAACTTAAATTTATAATATCTCTTATTTAATTGAAGTTGATGGATTCAAAAGTTGGTTACTTGTTTTGCTCTTGGATTGTTCAAAATTACTTTTATAAATGTATTCATACTACAGTCATGACTGATTGCATAGTGCCGATTTGAGTATTTAATTTTGTCTCCTTACTTTCGGACGATAAAGAGGCTTTGTATCCATGTGAGAAATGAAAAAAGTTTTATAAAGTCATCGGAATCGAATATTTTCACTGGATTTTTTTTGCTTTAGGTATTTCAGGAAAAAAATTTGTCACATGACAGTCTATTTGTTGTTAAATTTGTGTTCAGGCCTTGATCGAACCGTTAATCCGATTTTGATTAAATTGGCATCCAGTAGGCTTCATATCGATTTTATTCAGACCCTTATAGACAGGCTCATTGTTGATAATGTACTGCTCAAATCTCTATGATTGAGAATGTATCAACTTATGAATATTTATTTTCTTATAAATATCATATTCATTATAGCTGATATGATGAGATAATGAATAATTTTTTTTTAAATTAAAAAAAAAAATTATCTCAAGTGTAAAATTTCATATCAACTTCACACAAGGCGTAATTAATGGGGAATGTTTTATTTTTTATAAAAAAAAATATATTTATATAACAATCCATTTAAGTTAATAGGTTCACATTATTATTATTATTATTTAATAAATATTATTAAATCCTTTATAGCAATAAAAATTGTATCTTAAGATTAATTTTAATAGATGGATAAAAGTTAACTATTTCGATCTAGTCTGAACTATTAAAATTATTAATTTCAATATTTTGGAGATTATTATAGTGCAGATATAGATTGTTGAGATTCTTTTTAAACTATTTGTATTTATTTGACAACATTTACAACTATATTTATATAAAAATTACATTTGATGTTAGAGTACAATGGTATGATACAGGCATGTAGAGAAACTACCCATTGGTAGCACACTAATAACATGTCTTCATTAGAAGGTCTCGAAGACATCTTTCATTATTCTTATCATCTTCAGGTACCTCTAAGGATTTCCAGGAATGAAAGAAGAAGTCAGATTAGAAACTAGTTGGTTCTGGTGGTTAGGAAACTTATAATAGAAGGATTGATTTCTGGTTCGGGCTAGATCGGTTACATATGGAACATTAAGGGTTTGAAGAATGATTTTATTTGATATAAAGTATTGAGATTAAACGAAGGATTAGATAAGAGAGGAATTCGAAGGGTTGGGTTAGTGGAGCCCCAAACCTCTACTACGTATGTACAGATAGACCTTATTATAGTCATATAGATCAATCTTTTGTTATAGATTGGAAGATTTGACTGTTTATTTAGTAAGTACTGTGATAGTTGAAATCGACATGCAGATTCCTGTCTTTTCAGTCTTGTGTGAGGATTCCAAGTTTGTAGTTTGTCTAAAAGTAGTTCAAGGTAGTGAATATGTTCGAAAGAACAACATTATTAAAGGATACTGTATGCCAGTCGGTAGGCTTACGACGAAGGGTAAAACTGATTTGATGGGATTTACTAGGATTTTATCAATGAAATTAATTTTTTTTTGAAGTTTCAAAAATGAATTTCTATTTTTGTAAAAGCATAAAAATGAATGGCTAAATATTTTATAACAATATCAATTCCTTACTATTATTATTTGCATTTGAGCCAATTAGGTAGTTTGAAATCTTGTTTAACCCACTTTTTATAGAAAAATAGTTTATTTTATTTTCGACTTGTTCTTAATGCACTATATCATCTACCGAAATCGTACAGTCCAGATACATCTCAATTAGATAAAAAAATAAATTCAAACAAAATGAGTTGCACATCTCAACATTGACCCAAATTTAAGACTAACGAAATTGTGTAATTCATTCATATTGGATATAAAGAATAATTATATTATAATAAAGTACTTCAAATGAAATGACTGGGTTAGTGAGTCATAGTAATAGTTATATATTTACTGAAACATAGACTATCAGAGCTGACTAAACCTGCTGCATCTGACTCGCATAAGATGTTTACATGGAATCATCAGGTTGTTTGAACAGCGTCAGATCCTGCAACGGGTTTAGCAACTGTTGACGAAGGAAATTGTTGCTCCGTTAGTATGGACTGTTAAGTTGAAGGTGACTAACAGGAAATGTCAAGGTTTCTCAAGTCTCGTTTCACTATGATTCGACAGTATTTCTTCTTAGTTCATTGATAAAAATAAGTGATGTTTTTATGAATTTTACCGCTTTTTATTTATTGTTTTAAACTATCTGTTATACTTAATCTTATAACTGAAATTCATAGCAGTTATATACAATAGACTAAGGGTACATAACAACTGAATTTAATTGTTTGTTTTTTTTATTGACTGGAGTCTATATTTCCCAGTTCTCCGGGAAATAAATATCCGTTGACCTAGGTAGGATTCTAACCAACAACCTTCTGAATCAAGCACTATGGCATAGTACCACATGTTATTTTATGTAATAATGTTGTATACCAATAAATGTTCTATTACTTTTAATATATCCATTATCATTATTATTACCTACGCATAATTTATACGTTACTTTATCTACTTTACCATAAGAAAACTATACATTATATATAAATATTTCATGTTTGATGTCTTATGTGAAAATCACATTCGCACATTTACTATTTGACTTTAATTGGATATGATCACTTGACTGAAACAAAGTTTTAAAAGTTGTATAAACTTCGAGTAAAAGAAATGTCTAATCTATAAAAATATGAAAGTATCTATAATTATGAATTTCTCTAGTACGGACATAAGACTGAGAAAGTTATATAATAAAAAAGTATTGACCCGTGTTATGTACGATCTTTTATAAAGACCTATTAAATAAAATTATTATTCATTATAATCTATTTTTTAACTACCTTACTTTTCACTATTTTGTAACTACTTTCCTGGTTTTCCTGGTTTTCTTGTGAATGTTCGGTATCTTTCTATTTATATTTTGTAGTTTCAAAAGTGAAGCTATTAATATTCATTGAGTCTAATAATGTTATACTGAAAAAAAAGAAGGTAAAAATTAGATATTAAAAAAAAAATCAAACTTAAAACATATAGCACAATAAAACATTAAAAATTGTAGACAGTAGAATGTAAATATTGTATAAAGGTGCAAATGCGTTTTGTATCGTATCATTATTTAAATTTAAGTTTCTTTGCCTTGTTTTAACATTATTTTATTTTATTTTTATTATGAGATAGGTTTTATTTTATTAATTCAAATCAAGATATTATTATATTTTATTTATATATTTCTTTAT
>NW_027114633.1:672747-679245 GCF_000696795.3 Halyomorpha halys
CGTATATTTATTATTTCCTGATTTTTTTTTTACTTTCTCATACTTGTATCTGGAATATTTAATAATAAAAAGTAATGGGATCGTATAAAATTCCGAATTCAAGTTTTCGAAGGGAACATACGTTTTCAGGTCGTCATACGAAACTAAAATTACATATTATTGCAGGTATATGCCTAGCATGTAATAACAACTTTTCCATTAAAATTCGTCTAGCCGGAAATGCGACTTTTTACAATGTTTTTTGCAGGTTTTTAATTTTCTAAAAAAAAAAGACTTTTTTATAAAATAGATTCTAATAGAGTTTTAAATGCAGCATTAATACAAACTAATTAATAATATAGTGCAGGATTTAATCTATATGTAAACATTCTTTAGAGTTTATTTTTTTCATTTTTCATTTTATTTTTATTATGACCTTTTTTCACGAAAGCTCATAATATTCCCCAATCAATTTTTTTTTTAATTAAAAATTATGTATGTACATGCTTTAAAAAAAAAGAGGTGGTTACCTTCGCATATAACCGAAGGAAATTTTGTATTAGTATAACAGAGTCCTTTCATAATTAAGAAAAAAAATTAACATCTCAGTTTTCTGCCTTCGTGCTAATTTAGAGATAAATTATACTGTTTGCTTTAGGTGATGAATATTCCATTTTGCATTATCTTTCTCTTAAAATTTTAATGAAATTATGTTCAGAAGTTTATATTACTTATTTGCTCATCTTTATACCCCACTTTTTTTTTAACCTTATACATACATTATACATATCCTTTCATTTAGAAGTTAGTTCTCAAATTTTGAAAAAAAAAATATCTGAGTAAAAATGCAGTACGCTTTTTAAACTAAACTAAAATAACTGAAAATAATTTTTTACTTTGCAGCTTTATAATTAGGTGATGTGTGAATTTTTAATGGGGGTGTGGTTAGAAAAAAAAGCCAAATAAAACAAACCTATTTATTTGTGCCGATGTTTCAACTATAATTTCAAAACCTATAATTTGAAAAATCCAATAAGAGATAACAACCATAACTCAGTGAGACATAAACAATAAAAGGAAAATAATAAACAATCAAATTTGAAATCATATATAACAATAAATTAAGTAGATAGCAATTGATTGAAAAAATAAATAAAATATAAAATATATTGCTATCTATCAACTACTATCTATTTATGATGATGAGAAGATTGTTGACCGTAGATAATATATATGAGGAGAAGATGGCTGGTTGTGCGGTGAGTAAATAACACAAATAAGTTGAGAGAACTTATTTAAGTCCTTATTGGGTTCTCTCAACTTATTTGTGTTATTTATTCTCCGCACACCCAGCCAACTTATCCTCATACTATCTATTTAATTTATTTTTATGAATATTTTCAATTTTGTGTGTTCAATATTTTCCATATATTTTTATGTTTCTCTGTGTTGTGGTTGTTATCTCTTATTGGGTTTTTTTCAGCCCTAAGAAGAGAAGGAAGAAGGGTCGAAACATCGGCACAAATAAATATGTTTTTTTTTATTTGAGAATGTTTATTTTATTTTATTTTTTTTTTGCTAAACACATTACGAATGCATTTTTATATGTATTTTAGTTCATTATATTTAAAGGTAAAATATTATAGAAAATACTGTAATATTTAATATTATTTTATTTGGACATATGGAATTGAGCTCTGGGGCTCCACCGAACCCATCAAATTCTTCCCGCATTCAATCGTTACAATCCAAAATCCTACGTAAAATCCTTGATGCTCCTTATTACGTCACAAATAAACTCATTCACAAAGACTTTAACATCTCATTCGTTGCAGATTTGACCCAAAACAGATATGCGTCTTTTCATTCCAAACTCGTTAACCGTCCTAACCCATTAATTCTTAGTCTTTCATCCTTAACAACCCCCGATAATCCTCCGAGGCGTCTGAAAAGAATATGGCCACGGGACCTTCTAATTTAAATTAATGTTTGAAGTACCACCAATGGGTGGTTCCTTCCCAACATTTTCAAGTGTATATGAAACATACTTCATATTTAGCTATTGTATTATTTTGTACAGTTGTAAATTACATTAAATAAATAATTTAAAAAAATATATATTATTTTAATTTCTTTCGTTACATTTTAACTACAAGATTTTTTCAAATTCATGTCAAGATTGCCTCTAAACCAAATTAGAAAAAATGGTACTTCTTTATACTGTGATTTTACTTATTATCCTTATTAACATTCTATTTTAATATTATATCTCAAAAACATTTCTTTTTCGAAATTGTTGATAAATCAAATAAATAACTTTATAATTTTGCTTGTTAAATCTTTCCAGCTAACCTCATTGGTGTTTTTGAAAATTTAAATACCATAGAAAAGTAAAAGTGTGCCTTTGTGCTTAAAAAAAAAAAGAAACTTTGGCAGAAATATTTAATTTCCGATCTCATGCAATCCCCATTTATTAGATGGTTAATAAAATTGAGATATTTTTCCCTTGACTTAAACTGTCACCAGTGGAAACACTTATACACTTAATATTAATAAACAGTAGGACCTCGTTTATCCCTTATTGCGGAATAAGGGAACACCGGTTGAGGAAAACAGCGAATTTTTCCATATTTTTTTTTTTTTTAAGAACTGTAATATTAACTGTAAACACGTGTTATGGCAATTATAATTGTGAATATTAAGAAAAATGGTAGAAAATAAACTAAAGAAAATGAAACAAGATAGAAAATAGATATTTATTACTTTTTCTTTTGTTTTTTCTATTTTTTCTGCTATTTCTGTATACATTGTATGAATGTTATATTTGAGTACTAAAACCTAATGCCCTTAATTTGTCGCTGATTGCATTAATTTTCTTCAATAAATAAAAAAAAATAAAAATTAAATAATATACAACTTTTCGGTAATTAAAAAAAAATAGAATAGTACGAAAATTACCTACCATATTTTGTTGTTTTTTATTTTTAATTTTAGAGTTCTACTACTGGGTAGTTTCTCTACATCCTGTATCATATCATTATGTCATTATGATCAAATTTACTGGTTGTATTTTTTTATACAGTTGTAAATATCAACAAATAAATAAAAAAAAAATTATTTTTTTTTAAAATTTCTATAAAAGATATGATGTTATGAAATGAATTGCTTACCAAGAATGTATTATAATATATTTTTCTTATTTTTTTAATGCAACCACTAATACTAATTTTTTTCTAGGTAATTTACAAATTATTTGAACATTCAAAAAATAGTGAATAGACTAATGAGGTAAGTAGTTGCTTTACTAAAACTATCTCTTATTTATGAGTTTTTGGTCACTTTTTATACAATTTTGTATAGTTTTCTATTCATACCGGATCTAAGAAATTGGCCTTAAGAATGACGCATCGGATCCCAAGGTTGGCCGGTTATTTGACACTGACGAAAATATCATGCAGGACATTTACATATTGAAAGTCATTTCTGACAATTTTTTGTAAAATACAGTTTTAAAGCATTGAAAATTTAAAATATCTTCCTAAAAATACCTAATTTAAATATATTTTTAGTTTGATGTTGACTAGATAACATATATCTGAAGAAATCTCTAGAAAGAAGAATGATATTTAATGATAACTGTAATTTACCAGAAAGAGGAAACTATAAATTAAATTAAATAAAATATATACATTTAAGTATATATACATTAAGAGATTTAGTATTTTTTATTTATAGTTACTTGTTATTCTTATTTTAAAATAAACTCAATTTTCAGTTTTAGAGCAAGAAGTAACAATTTTATTATCTTTAAAAGAACCTTAAAATATTGGTTTTAAAAGTCACAAAAAAGTAATGATATAATGATCTAAGAAAGCAATGTGCCCAAATTAATATTTTACGTACCCTTACTTCTAACGCCTAATAGCAAAATGCTATTAATCACTTTTATATTAATATTGTAAATTAAAAAAATCCTTTTTACAATTTTTGGCCATTTTTTTCTCATCAACATAATCGTATTATTTTAAAATAATTAAAAAGTTTGAATACCTTAACAATAACAAAGAATACTCCGGAATTTTAAAAACATTTTATTCGAAAAAAGTGACTTATGACGAATTTGCATCAGATTTTGAAGTGAAATACTTAATTATTCTGTAAGGTTGAATTAAAGAAATTTTTAATTTCAATATTTGAATTTTCTATTGACTTTTGACTTTTTTTTCTTACTACAGTTACATAGCATTGCTGGTCTTGAATTTCATGCATTTTTTTCTGTTTGAATTTTTTTTTTCTAGTAAAATCGACTGAGTATCGAAATAATGATTGATAATGTTCGAAAGTAAACCATACTATTCTTTTACAAAAACAATAACTTGCCGGTCATGGTTCAATTAGACTTTACTTAAATGAAATGTTTATAACTCTTAGTCATCATACCTCGATACTTATATTGGAAGTATAAAAAATAAGTGAGGTCTATGAATAACTATGAATAGTAATCCTATGCAATAGGATCTTATTTAAAAGTTCATTACTCCAAGTGAAACCGTATAATATATGTATGTAATGTCAATTTTACTCTTAAACGTTATAACGGCAAATTTTGATTTATTCTTAGTTATACGTTTATCATTGCCCACGCTCAGGGAAGAAGGGGGCGAGTTAATGTCAAAAGGAAAAAAAACAATACAGAATAAATTACTCCTTAGGCGCCACGTTATTTTTCTTGGAAATAACGAAAACCCCGAATATAACTAAAATATACCACTATATAAACAATTGTTGAATTATGACCACTGGCGAATATCTTTACCTGTAGATAACAGAAAACCAAGGGGTATTACCTACCCACCTGTTGAATTATCGTAATATTCCGTGAACAACAAAAAAAAACATAAGTAAATTAACAAGTTGAAAGCAGAAAAAGAACAACTGAATTATATGTACAAAAGTTTAATAATAAGAAAAAAATATATATACAGATAATGAAAAAGGAAAAAAGAGAATTCTTATCAATTAATAAAACAATAAAACTTATAGGTTGACTTAACCTTAACCTCAATAACTATATTTACATTAGTATCCAAAAGAGTAGAAAAGTGAATATAAAATAAAACAAAATAAAATTGAGTTCAAACTCCACGTAGTCCTCCACTTCTATTGTTAATGATCGTCTATAGAAGTAAACACCATAATATTGAAAAACAAAACATATATGACAACATTTCTCACATAGTGATATTCCGGTATACCAAACCATAAAGACAGAGGGCCTTTAAACTATAAACACTTCATATTGAACAATCCTAACGTGTTCCAAAATGAAACTGTCACCTTCACAAAACCAAAACTCACTCGTCTGAACATACGAGTTTCCAGAATCAAAAACTGTTGCCTTCACTCCAACAAAACACACTCGTCTCAAACATATCGCTCGTGTCTTCTTTTCACCATGACAACCATAACACCTCTTGTCTGAACAGATCTAGCCAGTGTTTTTATTTCACCATGACAACCGTAACACCCCTTGTCTACGTAGATATCCCCAGTGTTTTTATTTCACCATGGCAACCGTAACACGTGTTATGGCAATTATAATTGTGAATATTATTAAAAATGGTAGAAAATAAACTAAAGAAAATGAAACAAGATAGAAAATAGATATTAAAAAGGCTATTTTGAACATTTAAGTACTGCATGAGTTCATGATTATGTACAGGTTATAATAATATTTATGAAGAAAGAGAAATACAAAATACACAAAAATAAAAACACTCTAAGACAAAAGTTTCCTATAAACTACTTTATACAATAAAAATAATTTACATTTGTAAATTGAGGGGAAAAAATGCAATTATTAAATATATCTATGCGTAATGAAATAAGAGTTTTACAGTCAGTTCAAAAAATACTCAAATATATGTTTATATAAAAATTAAAAGATACATGAATAAATTTTATACAGATACACAGTTAACTAATACAATTTTGTAAATAAGATTTATTAAAATATTTTATTATTTAAATTGTTTATTTTTTTAAAGATTTATTAACTAAATAATAACAAACAAATAATTGCAAGGAAAGTTTTTATTTATTTTTAATTTTGTGCGAGTGGTTAGAGAAGTTTTCATTGGTTCATGTTAAAAATACACCCTGTGATTACATAAATACTTATCATTAAAGTATCATGTAAAAAGCAAAACATCTGCCAGGGTTGATGGCACCTGTTTATAAAATAACATTTTGTTAATGGCTTATCAGTTTTATTCATAGCAGACCCCCCGCTGACTTTGAGAACTAATGACTGCCAACCCACTGGATTATATAAATTCGTGAATTATGAAGTTCCCGCTCCCATTCAGCTCTAATGAGGTGTCTTTATTCGTGGTACCTTGTTGTGTTCCTTTACTCTCCCTGCCTTCTCTTGTACATGCTACGATGCCTTAGGGGAACAAGGAGATAGCTTACTGTACCTCCACTTCCAAAGGATAATTAAGATGTTAAAAATAGATA
>NW_027114633.1:686055-693837 GCF_000696795.3 Halyomorpha halys
AGGTGAAATTAATATTGATGAACGGTCTTTAAATTTTAAATCATAGTCTGTTTTTTTTAATCGAACTTCGTGTTGTCTCTAAATTTTATTTATTTATTTTATTTTTATCGTCAGTCGATCCAGGGATCCGATTAACTGGGTTTCTCTGAATAATAGCAGATGATTTTATAATTGACATGAGATATAATTTCTGCTATTTAAAACTTTAATACAACTAATAGAACCTTTATATGTTCAGTTACTTTTTTAGAGCAGATTCTAATATTTCTTATAAATTTTAATTTTGAACTAATGTTTAATACACGAACTGGGGAAAAGAGTAAGAAACAGAGAAGATGGGAGGAATAGAACTGCATTCCATTGGAGAGATCTCATAACTCTCGATATTAGAATAGCTCTCACCCACTCCAACTCAAATCGATTCTATATACAATAAAAAATGTATTGCAGCTCCAGAGATAGTCTACAATAAGCTTTAGTAGCGATAATAAATAGCAAAGTTATAAGACAGCAATAAAGTAAGAAACATATTTATTGTCTCCCAAAAAAATAAATAGTATTTATTTATTTACATAATATCTTCATTATGTAAATTCATTCGATACTAAAGGTAATAAAATGAGATAGAGCATAAAATATTGTCATTTCTTTTTTATGTTTGTAAAATAAGATGCTCAATAGTTCAGTGCCTCAGATAGTAAGCGAATAACTATGGGTTGTGGTGTGTCGAAAAAAGTATTTTGTGTTATTGAAACTGTAAATCGATTTACAGTTGCGATTTATCTATGCTTTTTTGGACGAAGTGAGCCCTTATTAAGCGGTAACATGCCCCTTCAATGAACATGAACATTTTTCTAAAACAAATAGGTACTCCTACTTCATTAACTAGTGCAGTAACCCAGATCATTCATAGGTTTTCTTTTGAGTTTTGCACTAAAAGTTGTTACTAATGTAACTTTAACCGTCCACCTTAATTGTTAAGTGAAGAAAGACGTGAGGACAACTTAGTTACATTCTGAAATGTAGTAGGTTGGTAGTAAATTTTTATATTTGCACGCATGCATGACTGAGACGAGGGTCTTCCATGTGTTACTTATAAAATAGTTATAAATTAACTGAGGAAACATTCTTGGTTTGTTTTTCGAATCTTCATTTGTATTCCTATGATGTTTTTTACAGAAAAATCACAATAAAAACTGGTTATTAAAAAGTAAAATCATACAACATAGCAAACATCATCTTAGCAAAGGGAGGGAAAGATAATTCATTACCCTTCGTATGAGTTCTTATACCAAAGAAAATTCCACAGCAAATTTTCCTTATTCATATTTTAATTAATCTGGTTTGTTAATGATGTTTTATACAAATTAGTTAACCTGATTGTTTGTCGTGCCAGCAGAATTTTAAAAAGATTGCCTTATGTAAATGTTAGGGCCAATTGATAAATTCCACAATTATTACTAAGAGCACGTTTTGAAATTTTCGTTACTTATCCTGGTTTATATTACCACGGAAAATACCAATACAATTGTTTTTGATTTATTTCAAATGTATGTCATAGAGAAAAAAACAATTTATTTGATGGTTACATTTTGTTTTCAAGATTTATCTTGCTTGCTTCTATCAGTTAAGTGGTATTTCTGTTTATTTTTGCATGAGAATCGAATTGCTTTTTCACATTACTGCTTTTGTATTTTCTTGAACAGGAAGAACCGACCATATAAACAACTAAATTCGTTCATTTATGAAACATAGGTCATAACTTCATCTGTGTTATAGCAGAATATATTAGCAAAATTGGAAGCACTTCTGTTTCAGTGTTAAATCAAATTTTATCACAAGATTTGACCATGGGATCAGTATTACCTCAACCTTGAAGATTGTAACCATCAACCCAAATTTCCTGCCTTCGCCAGACGCTGTTACGTCATTGATATTTTACTCTTGCAATGGTATTTGCTCCACTGCTCAATGTAGTTGAGTCAAGAGGTACAAATTTCATCAATGTGCAAGATCTTGGTACAGTCCTGCTCTAATACGGATTTTGCCTAGTCTGCCGCTTTCTTTGAGGTTCGGAAAAACGATTTTAAGGAGTTGGATGATCCACTTGACGAACGAACTAGTAGGCTACGAAAATATTATCTACAACATCAATGCTTTATGTGCGTAATGGTGACTCAATATACTGTAGTTTTGTTCACGGTATTATCGTTCAGTACCCAAAAGAGAATTTTTTATGATTATTAGACAAAATCAACAATAACTTTTAAAATATTTGCACTATCATTATGATTTTATTCAGTTATATAAAAAAAACAACGAAATCCCACTTCATCTTCTTTGGAATAAAATGTGTGCACACTTCTCCTTTTCAGAGGATTACCCTGATTTGAACTGACTCTGTTAACCTTAATTTTTACTCCCGAGGTAAATATTTTACTAAAGTTCTTTAGTGTACAGATTTTCTTCCATTAATCGTATTACTGAGACATCGAGAATAACACTGGATGCTTTTACTCCAGTCAATTAATGTTTTTTTTTTTTTTAAAACCTCTTTATTTTTTATATGGTTACAGAATACATAATAATATAATGCAATACATTATTGTATATGTATAATGTATTGCATTATATTATTATGTATTCTGTAACCATATAAAAAATAAAGAGGTTTGAATAAAAACAAAACATTAATTGACTGGAGTAAAAGCATCCAGTGTTATTCTCGATGTCTCAGTAATACGATAAAATTATATTACAGAAAATGTCTAAAAAGTCAAAAATATTCACTCAATTTCCCTTAATCGTCCCGCGACTTTCACTAAAAACTAGTTACCGACATTGTGTAACTCATTACAAGATTACACCGTGGTCCGTACACTTTTCCGGTTGCTCAGGATAAGAGAGTCATTCGCCGCCGTGAAAGTAAATCACCAGGAGGCCATCAATAATTTGTGCTGCCTGTCGAAGGGAGGGGGGCCGCTAGAGAAATTGGTCCACTAACAATGAGTGAAAGCAGGCGCTTCCGGGCCGCACCAATAATGGTTAACGTTACTGAATAACAATTAACTAGTTTCAATGGTTCTTTAGTAACACTAAGTTATTTTATAAATTATATTTCTCTTCCTAAAATTTTAGAAAAATGAAAACATAATTAGTGGCGTGAAAGAAATATATTATTAATATTTACATTTGTTTTACTATCTGACCTTCACAGTTTTTTTTTCTCCTATCCGACAATTAGCTCAAAAATTAAAATAGTACGCAATTCATTTATTTTATACCCTGGAACAAATAAATAAATTAACCCATATTGCTTATTACTCTTTATCCTAAACCTCGGATAGGAGGATACATTTTTTATTAACACTTTTCTAAAATCCGTATATAAGATATATATTGCTATATATATACATATATATATATATATGTATATATTGCTATGATTCGTTTTATATTTAAGCCATTCTTAACTACAAAATTTTAAATTTATCATGTTCTAAACACATTCTACACAAACTGTCAAAAAGGAATATGTAAAATGCATTATTGTATGGTATAGTTTAAAAATAATATTTTAATGTTGATATCAATTAGATATATATTCCAATCCTGGGATGTGAAACTTGTAGGTCCATGTATGGAGTTTTTCTTTATTTATATTTATTTATCTATCTATAACTACTTTTATCAATTATATACATACATAAATATTTCGAGTTTATATTCTATTTATTTAAAATGAACATTTGTTTGGTGGAAAAAGAAGAAAGTCAGATTGGGTTAAGAAGAAAATATAAAAAAAAGAAAAGATAGAAAAGGAAGAATGAAAAATAAGAAGGATTAACAAAAAATAAAGTATTGAAAGAAGAAAAAAGTAATGAAAAAGATACAAGAATCAAAGCGATGAAACAAAAACAAAAAAAGTCATAAACTATTATTATAGATTGTTTACTTGTTAAGTCTATATGTAAGATTTAAAATATGTCTGAGTAGATTTGAATAAGTATGCTGTGTACCTAGCAACCCAATGAAGTTGGGCAGCAAAACATCTTTGTTGTTTTTGAATAAAGTTTTTCTCCCTGTTACAAATAAAATAAAAATAATAATACATAATTTTACTTTTAAAACAATCTACGTTTAATTAGGCTCTTCGGTGATTGTTTGTTTTAATCAATTTTACGGATAATTAATAATTTAAAACTGAATACCATCAACTGAAATATCATAATAAAGATGTTGAGTAAATATATAAAATACTTAATAGCACGTATTTATTTCATATTATTTTTACTTATTAAATGTATAGTGCATAACATTTAATATTATTATTATTTGACTTTGTTATAATATTGTATTATAGTTTATTATAATATATTATTACCGAATATATTAATATTATTATGTAATTTTAATCGTTTTCATAAGGACATATCTCTACATCTTTAGGATATAACAATTTTGAGGTTGTAAATACTTGCGGACTTAATAACTATACACTGTAAAAGCTGAGGTATAGACCCGCAAGGAATTTCTAAAACCATTATTGGGCATTAACAAATCAACATTCTGAGCAGAGAGGAACACAGACTGCCGCTGTAATCTCATGAGGAAGGTCTCTTGAGGATCCACTGATGCATTTCTGCCCTCTCATCTTATTGTAATTGCTTTTGAAAATTTATATCAAAGGTTGGAAAATCTAACATAATTTGGGTTTTACTATTCAATTTGGATAATTATAATATAATTAACGGGATATAATTCGCAATGTTCTGTGGCTTTTCTATTTATACGAATAATAATATTTATCTACTAAGAACCAGACTCTAAAAATCTCAGTTCTGCTGCGTATTCTTGAAAAAAAAATATTCTCTAAATATTAACTTATTACTTTTGGGCGAAATTTTATAATTTTTTCAAAAAATAAATTTCTATTTAATATTTTGAATAATTCTAGGAAAAATTTAGCCTATTTTTTTTTTTTACGCCTTGAATTATTCTTTAGAATATACTTTTCGAGCTCATTTTCAACTTTTCTATCTTCCTAAAAACCTGTTTTTCCAATCCACAACTTATACGTTATTTTGTCCAGCAAAAAAAAAAAAAGTAGTCCAGACTAAACTTTGTCTTGAGAAAATTATGTTAAGTTATATAATGAAGTAATATAAATCAATACTTAGCTAAATGATAAGTGGATGTCACATAAAAAAACAAATGACGATGCAGGACTACATGACGTTGAGTTGTGGACTTAAAACAAATTATTTTAGGGTGATAACAAGGGCATAGATAAGTTTATTTTAGCTCGAAAGGCACTACTGTAATAAAGAATTTAATAAGTGAAAAAAGTCGATTTTTTTATTAAAAGAATAAAGTGATATGATTTTTTTTTTCTAATTTCTCTAAACTGTTATATAATACGATTCTTGTAGCTTATTTATTTTTAAACTTAAAGAACCAAGAAGATTTCTGGTATTTATTGTGTTATAAGTATTCCCGTTCTTAATTTAGATAACTGTCTTAAGACTTAGGACTTATAAGTCTTCACGATTGGACACCAAGCAATATACAATCATATGTATACATAGGCAATACGGTGCATACTAAAGTTATTTTATCGTGATTTTTTAAATATTTTACTCCTCATATGAATCACTTTTCTTACCCCTACGCACTGGGTTCGGTGACTCGCTACGTCGCTACGTCCGATAGTGACAGTACGTCCTTGCCTGAATCAGTTCCGTTTGAGTCATCAATTGGCAAACCCTCGGCCATAACCCGTGAAAGTGCCCCCGTTTCGATTGAAAAGCAACAATAGACCCCGGTCCCTCCAGATAATATTTTTTTTTTATCGTTTATCGAATTTTCTTATCTGCTATTCACGGTAGATGCCTCCTTTCAATCGTTAATGAATTTAAAATTCAAATCCTTTCTATTCCTCAATGTCAGAGAAATCGAGAGGAGTTGCATTCATCATTATGCTGTTGTGGAAATATCAGGATCGCAGCCCTCTGAATTGAAATGAAGGTTTCTATTGTATTTTTAGAAATTGATCAATTTTCTAACCGTATAATAAGACAAGCCTTTTCAAAGAATGATTTTGTACTTCACTGATACAGCCATTAAAAATTAAATTTTGCTTCCTTACTTATATTTATGATCTTGAGATATTGGTTATAACAAATAAATTAAAGTATAAGATTTGTATTAGCATAGAGTAGAAATGATTTCGTAGCATACATGCAAACAAGATTTAGCAGTTTGGCTTGTAAAATAGTTATTATTATTTTCAATAACCCATAATTAATATTTTTATTGTTTACTCACCCAGGTGTACCTTAAAGTTACTGTTCAGTATTATCCTATACAAATATACCACTTTTTCATATTAAACAGCAAGAAAACAACCAGTTTTATTGCAATTTGATAACAGAATCTTAGAAATATAGAGAAGGCCCATATTAAAAGTAGGTCCTGTTTTACTAACTTTTAATCTACTATTTTTTTTTTTTTTTAAATTTTTCGTTTATTTTTTTGTCGTATGTATTGGATGATTATTTATTTGAAAGATATATTTTTTTAAAGTTTGGTTCCTTTATTAATCATGTTAAATGTTCCTCAGCAAATATAGAATACATTAAAATCCTTATTTATGTAATTTATTTGTATATTTTCTCTCAATTTTTCTTAACGGCCAATCAAGCTTTGATTGTACGAAAGGAAAAAAATAACTAAATAAATATTCTTCAATTTGCAGAGGGTGGGCAGTAAAGATTGATTTTGCAAAGGGACGCGGCTCAAACTGAGAGCGCTGGACCTGACATCAGCAATGTAATCACTTAGTCAGCACTGCCCTCCCTTGGGTCTTTTGTGACTAACGGAAAAATTTAAAAGAATATTAAGATATTTATTTTCCAAAGAAATTTATTAAGAGGTATTTAATATTGAATTATTATAAATTCAGATATGTAAATAAAAGGTTTATTTACATTTTCTAGAATCCATCCACAGTTAATAGTGAAAGCATACATATTATATGCATAGCATCCAGAGTAAAATTACTAGGATATTGGTTTTTCATACGTATCTTAAAAATAAGTTTTAGCAGCCTAATTACACCGAAATAATCCCATATACAACATTGAACATTGCTTAATTTTTTAATAAAATAAATTTTATCCAATTCAAGTCTCAAAATAATTTATATTTCTTTTTAAGTCCGAAGTTTCGGCCAATTTGGCCATCCACAAGGACAATTTATCACAAACAGTTTTTATTATACATATGATTTTACAATTTTAAACAAATTACAATATTATTAATAAATTACAATACCTTAAATACATTTTTAGAACCACATAAATTTATAAAACTTTAAGCAAACTATTCTGCCAAGGTCATTAATTTCAGTCCACAATAACCCTATGATACATTAAAACATTTTAGAATAATATAATGTATCATAGGGAAATTGAGGACTGAAATTAATGACCTGGGCAGAATAGCCTGTATAAAGTTTTTTTTTAAATTGATGTAGTTCTAAAAATATATTTAAAGAATGTTAATTTATTAATAATATTGTTATTTGTTTAAAATTCATATGTGTGAAAAAAGCTGTTTGTGATGGATTGTCCTTGAGCATGGCCGAACTGGCTGAAACGTCGGACTTAATTAATTAAAGAAATATAAATTGTTGTGAGACTAAAATTGGATAACATTTATTTTATTTAAACAATAATAACTAGTCTCAAGAATGTGTAAACATTATATAAAGAAAAAATA
>NW_027114633.1:693892-694363 GCF_000696795.3 Halyomorpha halys
ATGTATATTGTTCACATATTTAAAAAAAAATCTCTATCACTTGAAAAGGGGTAACTAATGTACAACATTATATTATTTCTATTGATTTTGATTCCTCTTGTCGACCCATAGGATTTGTTCTGAAATTCATTTTCAGTTTAATATAAGTCAATTAATTTGCTTACTGTTCACATATCTTATATTTTGAGAATACTTTTTTTAATGAAAAAAAAACTACGTTAAAATTCAATATTAATACAGTTTGTAGAACATCAAAGTTCAAACTACTCTATACTAGCTTTTTTTAAGTCTATTTTGTAAACCTTGAATTTACACTGAAGTAATTTTTCTCTTTTCGCAACGAATTTTTTGAGTTATGAAAGAAATGTGTATTTGTTTACAGATTCTTTATTGTAACAACGTTTTGGCTTGACATAAAACTCCAAGTTCCATAAATTTTGTTAAAAATAAATGAGGAGAAGATGGTTGGGG
>NW_027114633.1:695463-697173 GCF_000696795.3 Halyomorpha halys
ATCTTCTCCTCATTTATCATCCACGGTCAACTATCTCTCATAATTTTGTTAAAAATAAATTTTCATACTAAAATAAAAATTTACCCTTTTTCATGTGCTTCTGGAAAAACGTTTTTTACGATTTTATTTTTGTATTTTCTTGTCGATTCTTAATAGAAAGATAAAATGTTTGGTGTAACAATGTTATAATAGACAATTGTAATGTTTTTAAATGAAATATTAACCCATGAAGGTACTATTAAAGAAATTGAATAAATGTAAACTGATGCAAAAAAAAAAATTATAAAAAGTGGAAAATTATTTTTTTTAAATTTAAACTTTGCTGTCAGCAAAAGTAGTATACTACATTTCTTTTGGTATACTTAGGTGAAATATAGAGTCAATAATATAGTGAAAAACCTTGAAATTTATGAAGAGTTTTTTGTTTAAAACTTTATTAACATTCCAACACTTATTGTAAATCTTTTATATCAAGCTCTTTGCATTTCTAAACTGGAGCAGCTCAGCCTTCGATTAAAAACGCTACTCACGTTTTGATCCGGGCCCCGGTATTATCATGATAGAGAAAGAAGATAAAAGTAATTTTCAAAGTGTAATTAAGTTTTCCGACTTGCCATTCCTTCTGTCCTTGAGAAACTTTCTTCCGGCTATTTCTCACTTTTTAAATTGAATTCCTGAAGCTTCATTTGAACGGAGGGTCCCGTTCTGATATTATAATGGCATTATAGTCTTTTCTTTCTTCTAGTTTTATTAATATCTAACTAAAAATGCAGAACCTGGTAGGAACTTGTTTTACAAGAAATGATAAAGGAAAATTAACTATAACGGTGTAGCTGATATTGAATATTCATGAAACTTTATTCCTTGCATTAATTTTCCTGTCTTAGCTAATCGCCTCCTTCTACTCCCCTTGTTCGAAGCACTTAGAAACTCTTTATCAATATCGCTACGAAACAGTTACCTTATAAATATGAGAAGCATTATTAATATTTAGCAGAATAAATAAATGCTAATGTAAGATAGTCGTTTGTATTGTATGTTGTACATATATATAAAATATATAACACGTTTCATATCTAGATTATATACATGTTCCTTGCTCAAGTATCCTTCTTCGCGTAGGCTAAGTGAAAATGTTTCAATCGGAATTTTAAGATAGTTTTTAATTTTTTCCATTTTTATATCGGAATTATGTTGGTCATTGGCCAAATTTTTCAATCAACATCTGAATCTTTAATGGTACGGGTATGTTCTTTAAAAACAAGTTGTATTTTGGAAATTTTGATAAGAATTAATTTAATTTTTTGTAAACAGGTCTGAAAGTATCAAAGATTTAAAACAACATAACATATATGTTTTAAGTCATTTCTTGGTTCGGAAAATCTATATATTGTTAACAACTTTATTTTTTGAATGAGATTTGACCCCTACCTAATTCTTACTATACTAGCGTACCACAGAAACGTAATAGGTTTTGGTGACCATGTCGTAATCTATAAAACCCAATTTGAAGCGTCTCAATGTGCCAGATTACCTCTACCAGAGTTCTTAAACCTACTAAAATTTTGAATGACTTTTACCAAAGTTCCAGTTAGAATTTAATAATCGAAACTGACATTTTTCTCTTCTACAAGAAATTCCCTTTTATGTGATACCTCAATCGTCAACCCCCGAGACCAGAAAATAGGATTTTTAGTACCGTAATATATA
>NW_027114633.1:697283-709496 GCF_000696795.3 Halyomorpha halys
TGTTTTCCTATTCTCTGCTGGATTTACTAGACCGTTTTTTCGGGCCCTTATATATTTATATAAATTATTTTTACACACAAATTCCTTTTTCAAAATCTGTATTATTAAAAAAAAATTATATCTTTCTATAAATGAGCAATATCGAAATACCAAATATAAATGTTACAAAATATATTAAATGTCCTACTATATTCTACTTCAAGAATGCGAATATTGGATTTTTTAAATTTTTAGTTTGTTATATTCATCTTATCCGAGAAGTAAAAAAGTTGTGCATTTAGGTATTTTTGTGACCATAGAGTAGACCAAATTTCGTCTAGCTAGGTTAAAAACATGTGAAAGGGTGTAAAAAATCTCTTTTTACAACCTATATTTTATTATTTATTTCTTATTCTCTTCCTTCTTAACAAAAAATATATATTCTATGCTTAAATTGTCTAATACATATATTGTTTAAATATTTGTTGAAATATTCTTATATTCTATGAGTTAATAAAGTAATAAAAGGAAATAATAAAGCTTTAAAAAAAGATAATAATAGGGATATCAAATAATACGTTGAGAAAATGCATAGATTAAATGTCACATAGCACCAACACGAAACTTCTTGTTCGTTTTACACCTTTCTAATGTTCAGAATCTCCTCTATTTCTTTTTCTTCTTTCCTACGGTTTAAAAACTAATGAACCGGTTTATGTTTCAAATAAATATGACTATCATAGCATCCTGAAAATACTAATTCCCTTCGATATATTTAGAAAGGCCTAAAATGCATCTTCAATTAGTATTTAGATTTATAGTTCATAAGACCAACATATGTTATCTGTGAGTAGTGAACCACTAGCACTCCTGTATCAGAGAACATGGAGCCACCCTACGGAGGCTCTCAGGGGCTATGCTTCTAGTCCTTACAGAGCCTGACAGGAGAGCATCAATTACCAGAGCATTAGAGCTGATGGAGGAAGGACTAGACGAAATGACGTGGAAGTAGAATGATTAACGAGCGATGGGAGAGGACGATGCTGGGCCAGTAGGCCTTCGAAGGGGGGATCCTAGGATGAAGATATACGGCGATGTAAACAGTGCTTATGGATATCCTCAAGTATCTCTATCTGGCAGTATCTCCTCTCTGACTAATGGATCCGCACACATCCTTCACTCTTGGACAAATGTTTTTATGTATTCCGTCCGTGGTGTTTACTCTTTCTTCTCCTCGACAAAGATATTTCATCCTAGCATAATCTGGAGAAAACAGGAAATAGCCCCCAAAGTTTTCTTTGGGTCTTTGCTTAGATGGTATTAATACACTAATGATCGTAAACCTTAAAAATAAGGCTTTGTATTCATGCAGGAGATGGAATTCTTTTTGTTCTCAAACCCAATAATTAAGCTATACATATAAATGAAAAATTTAGTTTCATGCCTGCCTATCGCTCTGTAGTCATTTTCACGTTACAGACAAAGCCCCAATGATCGTTTACCCGACTTGGCTGAAATTTTCGGAGGTTGCACATGTTACGTTCTACATCGATTTTATCTAAACCAGTCTTTACCAGTCTCAGTATGTTCCTCGATGCACCCAAATTTGGAAAATGGCCGGTCCGATTTGGTTCAAATTTGGAGACAGGATTGGAATAAGAATTTGATCTGATTAAGTCGACTACTTCCGCTTAGGCAGATGTTTAAGTAGTTTCCTTGGCACACCTTCATTTTGAAAACCGTTCGTCAACATTGCCCTGAAGTTAGGAGACTAGTGGGTGTGGTGTAAACACGGTCTAGTTTAAATTTATAAAATGCCGTACTCTACTTTTGTACACCTAGGAAAAAAAGGAGAATATATTTACTCAACTATATTTTAAAAAACGGATATTTTCCTTACACGATAAATCACTAACGTTGAAATCTTAGGCGATTATGCATCCAATAGAAATGTAATCATGATTAAGGAAAATTTCCAATTTATTTTTATTGGTAATAATATCTAATCAATTATTTATTATAATATATTTTCGGCTAATTTCGAATTAATTATAAATTAACAAACTAATTTGGTTCATGTTCATACTCCAATGAATATTTATTGCAACTATTTGTTTTATTTAATCAATCTTCTGTTTGATCTAATCTTTACTTTACAAAATCCACGATTACTTTTTCACATTATACATTTTTAATTATATATATTAAATCACTCTATTATCCATGAGGCAACTCTTTTTATTTTTTTTTTTGTAGAAAATATATAGCTAAATATTATTTGAAAGTATTGTATGTATTCAGCTAACGTTTATGAGAACTATAAAAAAGGTTCGCTATCTTTACTGCAATATATGATTTTAGTATTCCAAACCTTACTGAATTAGTTCAAAATTAATTTATAAATAAAAATTTTGGAATAACCTATTTTTTAAGAGATTTTGATTTCATATAAAAAAAAATCTTGTAAAATGGTTGCATATTAATTGAAGAAATATTTTTATTTTTATAAATTCTACTTGACTAAAATAAAATAAAAAGAAAGGTCATTTATTTTTTATGATTCAAATCGTTATTCTTCGATCGCTCTTTACGTAAAATTAACAATTCTTACTATTTATGTTTTTAGTAGAATAGCTATACTCGTATTTCAGTAGTAAACTAACTGCTGTTGATAAATGAATTCGTTGAAAATAACCTTCAATATTACACTCAACTAGAATGAGATTAAAAGGGTAGTGACAATTGCAAATGTAATTGCCTGTAATGAGACAGTAACAAAAGGGAGCAGAAAGTAGAAGTGTAGAAATCGAGCCTTTAATAGCTGCTTTATGCAAATGTAAGAGGGAATGGTAACTTTCAACAACCTTCCGAGGAATCTATCTGCGGGGGTTGTACAGGAAATTAATGGCTTCTAGTTGTCTCTTTAAATCAGCCCCGTGAAGTCAAACATATTCTTATGGGCATCCTAAATCAAGTACAAAGGAACTTAGTCTCAACTTCGACAAAGAATATAAATTTATAAAGTTTCAGAGGAAAAAAAGAGAAGAGATTAACGGATGAAGAAAAATACGATTTACTCCCTCCGTGGATTTTTTCTTTATTGGAATCCTGAGCTGAATTAGATAAAAATTCGTGTAATTTCTTAGAAAACATATTTTTATGATGAAGTAGGACTATGTTAGCATAATTATTTTTATTTGTGATCGGATGAATATTATTTGAAAACCGCAACACTTTTACAGTATGTTTAACAAAATAATATTTTCTATATTTTTTTTCTTCAAATATAAATAAAAAATTATAAAATAAACAATTAATATTGTGCAAAAATTCCGTTATTTTTATTAATTTCAAAAGTCTTAAAGCCTGTATATTGTACTTAAACGTTCCATCGAAAAGAATGAAAGTATACTATGGATTTGTGTAGGTTTTAATTTTATTGGATGAATCAAGAGATGTAAACAGTGATTTTTTTATAAAACTGGACTATTGCACTATAAAAAAATACTAATCCATGAAGAAAACATTTAAATTACAAATTAAGGAATAATTAGTTACCAACAGGTAGTAAGAATGATTTTAATTATTTTTTAAATAAAATATTCTTGATTTCTAGATCTAAACACTTCTGTTTAAATATAAACTATATTTCAAATTTATAAAGCTCATATTGTCGTGAAATTAATAACGAAACTCAAAATTTTAATTCTACATCAGTGATAATAATAACGAATACATTATGATGGGAATATAAACCGATAATTAATACAAGCGATGGCAAGCTTCAACTGACAGATAAAATTATATCAGATTCTCTTAATTATTATTTGAATATTGAATAAATCAAATACAAACCATGCGTTAATGGAAAAATAAAAATAAAATAACAAAATGATTTTATACCTCCTTCATCTTTCAACGATTTTCGAAAGTAAGAGGCTCTTGTAGTATGAGAAATAAATAATGGGGCCAATCCTCAATGACCTCATAGGCCTTGAAGTATTTTTTTCCCACTTGCATAAGTACGGCTCTTGATTGTTTCAATACAAATATTCGCTTAGGTAATGTTTATTCTTTTGGTACCATCAATTGTAATTTATTAGAGATTTTTAACCTCAGTGATTTACGTACCAAACCTATGTCAAAAACAATTTTTGAAAAAATGTAAAAACCTATATTGAATACTATAATTATTTATAGGATGACATCCTAATACAATCAGAATAAAAAGCTAATGATTTTTAGATATTTTATTGTTGTTTAATGATCCATATATTAAAAAAAATTGTAATGTTATTTGTGCACAAGCGAGAAATTAGCAGGTTCAATTATATGTATAATTAATTTGAGAATATATTCATATAATTATTTATGTAGGTGCACATATGCATAGGGTTTACTTATGAATCATATGGTAATTTAATGATATTATTAGTTTATATGAATGATTATTATTTATATGATGATTAATTTTATTACATGAGTAGGTACTTATGTTATATTTTTTGTTTGTACCTCTTTTATTTTTAATTTAGAACAAGAATATTTTATTTAGTTCACTGATTTATTTTTTATTCTAGATATATTAAGATATTTTGGTTATTTCTGCAACAAAATTCAAAACTATTCCATTCCACAACGGATTTTTTTTTCAAATTCATTTTTTCCATCTCTTTGAAGAATTTCAAATACAAATTATTCTAAAATTACTATAAACCTCACAGATTAACTCATACACAGCCATTTCATAGTCAATAAATTTTCTCTATGAACATTTTCGCTATAAAATACTTTTATAATAATGTTTACGTAGCTAAAATTGATTGAACAGAAACACAGTTCGGGGGACATAGTTATGTTTTTATTCCATTTTCTTGAAAAAAAAATTGTCATATAAATTTTAAATTTAAATATTTAGACATAATTTAAGCCTTTTAAAACCAAGTTAGCTCACATATGAAAAATAAAAAAATACAATTTTCTTTTTTTTTACTCATCATGTTTCTATTTTATTTTAGAGCTTCATTAACACAGTTTCGATTTTCTTATAATATACATGTAAATTTTTCTTATATATTTTTTTAAATTTTTCATCTTTCACTTTCTGTAAAAATGTTTTTTTCCTTCGGCAATTTGATAAAAAAAAATTATACCATATTATCCCACACTTCAAGAACCAATGTCTCTTTCTTTTTTGCAGTTTAATTTCTTCTCTGATTGTTATTTTAAGTTACCGTTCGGCTCAGGGAGAATTTAGTTAAACGTTGCTGAAGCCTCCGCACTGTCATTGTCAACGATCACGCTTTTTCTTGGAGTTCACAGCAGGATAAAGTTAGTGACTTGAGCCATCTCTCCAAGAAAACTTAACTAAAACAGAGATAAGTAATTTGTTCGGAGAAATCTTAGCATCTGTTGGGAATAAATCGTCGGATTATATCAAATAAGAAATAGATTCGTATAAATGAAAATGATAGCTATCATAAAGCTCTAGACATTGAATCATATTTATAGTCTCTAGTAATAAGGTACAGTGAAAATAATTTTCTAGACAATGTAGTTATAAAAGACTCATTTTACTTTTTAAATTAATAAATTAATGAATGTCCGTATGGGTTCATACAGAGTCCTTGTTTTAGTGAGGGTTCAAATGTAGCTTTATATTTGTAATTTTTTAAAGACAGCTCTGCTCGTTATAAATGAGTGTATCAAGGTAAGATAAGACAAGCTGTTATTCATTGGATGTTGGGGGCCAGATAGAGAGGCAATATTCGCTCTAATTATTTTTCGTGTTATGAGCTCCTTGAGATTTTAACGTATATTAACCTATAATCGTTATATGTAAATATTTTAACAAAGTAGGTAAGGTAAGAAGTGGCATATGAAAGGGCGAGAATGATCGGTCCGCATTGTTTTTTCCTGTTCGTTAGGGCGTAAAATCCTATGGTCATCAACGCCCATGTTTTCTATTTTATTTTCTTAAATTTATATTTAAATGTGTTCGAATCTTTAGATCTTGTTTAGTATGTTATTCCTTCTTCAAAAATTTAATTACAATTTTATGTTTTTTTCGTCATCAATCAGGACCCCTGATACTCCTGATACCACTCCAAATTCACTTCAATCCGCAGCATAGAAATGACATTCCTGAAAGATGTGGTTGACTGTTTGTGTACTGTTACAATATTGACATTTGGCGGTGGCTGCTGGTGATCAGATATGAATGAGTCAGATTCGTATGTCCTATTCTCAATCTAACTATTGCAACCTCCTCACGGAAATCGGAACGGTATGATCTGGCCCATTGTCTATTTAGTTTTCTTTACACTTTTTAGTTTGCTTGGCGGAATTTCACTCCATAGCCGATTGCTAGTTCAGGCGATAGTTGTTTTAACGATATTTAATTTAATGAAGGTTTCTAAATAATTAATTGACAAAATTAGTTTCCCTTATGAACTAATTAAATATAATAATATTATAATGCAAAGAAAGACTATTATACTAGCTGTGCCTAAAGATGGGCCAAACATTGTTATTGGTAAAAAATATTCTCAATAAAGATTTTTTTTAAATCATTTATTTATTGTTATTTACAACTGTATAACGTATATACAACAAGTAAATTTGCTGTAGGTGAGATAGTGAGATGATACAAACATGTAGAGAATCTACTCATTGATAGAACTCCAATAACATTTCTAAAAGAGAAGATCCCGAGGCCATCTTCTTTTCAGATGCCTAGGAGGATTATTTGTTAATGAAGGAGAAGCCAGGTTTGAAACAAATGGATTTGGGTGGTTGCGAAGTTTTCCATGGAAGGAATGGTAATCTGGTTTTGGCCAAATCGGCAACATATGGGACATTGAGGTCATGATGGATGACTTGATTTGTGACAAAGTCGGGATTCGGGAGGAATTTGATGGTTTAGTGGAGCCGCAAAGCTCAACTCCGTATGTCAAAGAATTATTTAAATTAAATATATAACTAGTATTATCCCCCACTAGATAATATAAATATTTTCCAGTCATAATTAACTATTTTTACCTTTATTATTGATTTATAATTTTTAGACGATATTTGTATCTCTGTTTATTAGATATTTATTTAATACATTGAATAAAGTCGTTCGAATTTAATAATTTAAAAGGTTTTTTTTATAAAGTCGTAGTTATTTTTATTACTAAAAAACATAACTTGGAACGAAATTATTCAAATATTTACTTAAAATTAAAGAAAAGATAAATGTTGACTTTTGTGGTGGTTACGACATTAATGAGTCAATATTGTTAACTGCGGATCTTTTAGCTGTCAACAAAGTTTCAGAATTTCTCTCTGAAAAGAAGAGCCTTGCTACAGGTTCAGGTCGTTTTAAAAAGTTTTCTTTTGAGTTATACAATTAGAAGAAAAGCGAATATTTTTATTCTGTAATATTTACCCATCCTATACGTTATTTTGTTAAAATAACGTGAAACATCACACGCCGAATTTTTTTCTCAAGTCATTCATATTTATCATTTTGTAATTATTTTTAAGTATTCGTAATATTCATATTTTGTACGACCAAGTTGGATTTTATTAATATAGTCGTTGAAGATCAAAAGTTGTATACTTTTGAACCCCCCAAAAAATATTGAATAATACACATCATTGAATTTTATGAAAAAAAAAGAAAATAAAACATGAAAATATAAAGAATTTTCGTGTAATTATTTATATCAAAACAGAATTAGCTTTTGACCCTTATTTCCTTACACTTATTTTTTCCCGACGTTTCGGCACTCAGCCTTTTATGAAGGAGACACCTTAAGTTATAAAAATTACTTCTTCCTATTGCAGGCAATTAGTTCAAGTTAATTATAGCCCTGAGGTTTTATGATAATAGTTTAATAGTATATATTGTGTAAATAAAGAAGTTTTTAAATATTTAATGTTTATGACAAAAGAATATAAATATTCATAATTTACTTGGACAAATAGGCTGCAGTAGGAAGAAAGATATTTATAACTCGGATAAATCAATATTTAAATATTGCCATAATAATGGCCGGAGGGTCGAAAAGTTGGATAAAAATCAATTAAGCTGAGATATAAGGATAAGCTATTTGTGTTTTAATTGAATTTGCTCACTATCAAACAAAACATTAATATTTAATATAATAATAAATTGAATAATTATTAATGTTAATAGTATTGCAATTTCTTAATTCAATTAATTTATTTTAATAATATGAGTTGATGCTATATTGTCAGTTCGTGTAATACATTAGTTTCTTTGTTTATAGTTGAGGATAATTTATTTGAATAGAAAACGTACTTCGGTTATAGATTTCAATTAAATATTATATTCAATTTAATATTTCAATGTCGGATATCCTAAACTTCATTCCTGTATTTTTTCTAGTTAAAACGGTGGAAACGTTGGAGAAAAATTTCCAATTATGATTTTCCGTCGTATTTGGACGTATATAAAACAAAACATTCATAAAATAAAATTCTAGACCAATTTTATTCAATTAAAATCTAAAAAAAAAATCTATCAAATAATTTTTGCTTCAATTAAACACATAAAGAAAAATAATTTATTAATTACTGATAGTTTATTCTTTGTACAGCAAACTACCAAATTCTTATATGAATATTATAGCAAAAATAATGTTAAAAATTCAAGACCAGGTTGCTTCAACATCTAATTCAATTGTACTCATAAGCTTCAGTGTTGATAAAACCATTTTTTCTGAATAGGCATTAGCTGTAACGAAAGGTGTCGCCAGTGCGTGTGGGGTAATAATCTGTGACCCTCGAGCCACGGAATCCGTGACTTATTGCAATTTTTTGAGCACTTATCTTCTTGCGTTTCCCTTTGAAAAAATGTTAAGAAACCTGTCAAAAATATCTATTTTGAAATAGAGGTTATGAGGAGTAATTATTAAATCATATTTACCTTCTTTCTTAATATTAAAAAAGTATAGTAGGATCATTAGTAACTTTTAGTAAAAGTAAAATTATCTTTTACTATTATTAGTAAAATTATTAGTAACTTTTATATCTTTTGGTGAAAGTATAAATATCTTTTACTAGTAAAAGTATTAGTATCTTTCAGGAAAATTATAAGCATCTTTTAATAGTAAAGAATCTTTAGTATCTTTTAGTAAAAGAGTAAATACCTTTTACCAGTAAAAGTATTAGTATTATTAATATCTTTTAGCAAAAGTATTTTCTTTAAAGAGCACGTGCAACTAATTACTACTTATAATAGAAAAGGATTCAACAAAAATATGTGTGGGGCGCTTAATTAATCCTTCTTCGCTTCAAACCAGCTACTTCTTCGTTATTAGCGATAGTCAAATATCTCATTTTCATTTGTTATATTTTCAGATATAAGTAAGTTATTGTAAAAAAAAAAAATGAATCGAAAAGAAATTCACAAAAAAAATCATTTTGTCTTAAGATATCGAATATATTTGCATATATACTTAAACACAATTTACAGGATGTTAGTGAAGTTGAGGTTTATAAATATTGGGACATAATGAAGTAGTTGGTTACTTTCCACTCGGTAATGAAACTTCAAAGATTATTTTGACTAATTTACTCTCTTGATATCTATACGCACAGATGGAAAAAGCTTTTTGTTTATTAATATATACTGATGCATGGGGCCGAATGTAGTTGCAAGCAGCCGTTACGTGCATCGTAAGGCATCCAATAACTACACCAAGTTTCAATATTTGTAGTCTCCAACTGCACAATCTATTACCGTGCAGGTAGATATGCAAGTTCATCCCATCGCTTTGGACCGAAAAGATAATGTTATTTGTTGTTGTCATTTCATGTGTAATATGTAATATGGTGTGATATAAAACTAACAAAAAGCCAGGAACACCAAAAATATTAAATAAAAGTTTTTCATTTTGTTGAGCTCAAATGATTTTAAATCATTCACAGCTTTCACTAATGCATTGGAGATATGAAACTTAAAAATCAATTGAGCCGTCTGCTCATAAATTTAAGCCGTTCAGGTAATAGCTTCGCCGTAACTGAGTAAAAACAGACTATTGTCAATGCAACCATTGAAACGGGAAAAAATATATTTAAAATTTAGTTTATTTATGCGCTTTTCGTTGCTTTGCACTTTAACTTCTACCATTTTATTTGTTAGACAAATTTTTATAAATCATTAGCTTTCCAATGGTATATTAAATATCAATATTACAGCTCTTATATTTGTCTCCTTTAGTTAATTATCAAAGTACTTATGTCATCGTTTAAAACTTAAATACTTAAAAAAAAAACAAGCTTAAATAATTAGAGTTTTTCCTAATAACACTCACAAAAAAAATTTATATTATATTTTTTAATTTTTTTAAAATGGAGAGAATCTTGAAAATATCAAAGATTTATTTGGCGTAAGCCATGAAAAGGTAATGACTGAAAATATATTAACTTATACATAAGAAAAAAAAATCTTTTTTTTACCTTTTAATATTTTATTTTAAAAACCATTTTTAGCTTTACTGAGTTCATAGGAACCCTGGATAAATATTTAGTTTTAAACAATACTAATTTTTATTCTTATTCCTTCCAACTATTTAGTCATCTACTGATAAAGTTGTATATTGATGCTTTAAAATTGCAAGATGCATAAAATATGTTTGAAATTCCATTAAAGGACATGATGTACAAATGTAACTGTTTGCCTTTCAAATAAGCGTTATACAAGTAAAGGACTGTTAACTAGAATCCCAGCTTAAAGAAGACACAAACAGTCCCTTAGAGTACTGAAGTAGCGACTTAGGTAAGAGACTGGGAGATGAAAGGGCACGCTCATCCTCTACATCTTAGTGCTTCTCATATATAACCCTTCCCTCCCATCCTCCCCCCACCTTTAGCGGACCCTTTGAAGGTATCTTATCTTCGGTCTTTGATATTCCATTTAATATTTAGGGAATGGAAACCTAATCACCCATTGCCATGAATTTTTCTTTTGCAAAGCTGTAACATATATTAGAGACGGTGAGCGATCGACCCTCCGAATTCAGAGTTGTTTCAACTTTCCCTTACTGAAATGTACGGGTGGGAGAGAAAAGAGAAAAAGAAAGCTTCATTTTAATTAAAATAAATGTTAGAATTTGTTTCTGAGTCTAAAACACTCTCTTGCTCAACTTGTTATCTCGTTTATAAAGTTGCCTTTCACTACTAATCGATTTACTAATGATTCCGTTTTATATTTATGAAACGGGTACTATTAAATATGTTGTTATTATTTACAACCATTATTATTTATGAAGCAATACTAAGTTCATTTCTTAACCGTATGTACGGTTGTAAAGTCAGGATGCAGAGCAGTATACTAAACCTTTGGTTTATAGGGAAGTCTATTGCTGCGTGAAATATAATTAGAATCGATAGATGAATTCATTAAAAATCTTTTTACATTATTTCATTCCTAGTTACTAGCAGTTGAAGATGACTTCCAACGTAGGAAATCCAACTTCATCTTGAAGACTGAAGTTCAGGCAATCGCAAGACATTCAAATATAAGCTCTTTATTTGTTTATTTTTAGTATTGAAATTTATTCATTTTCTTTTTTTTTCAAATTATTTTTTCAGTATATGACAGATATTTATTTTATCAATTCTATAAAAATTAGTTTGTATGTTTATTAATTTGTTATTTCAGATCATTCCTACCACATAACAATAATTCAACAACATAAATGCATTTAAATTAATTATCATTTTCTATAATTTAAATTTAGCAACATTATCTATTCTCCTTATTTAGTCAACTTTATAATATCACAATAATAATTGCATTGTATTATTGTTGAAAATTCCAATTGCATGTTTAAAATAAGGAAAACCTTTTTTTTTTTTTTTAATGAAAAAACTTTATTGTTACATTTATTCTATTAAGTTTATTCTGATAATGTTAATAATTAATGGATTATTATTATAACTAAGTTTTTCATTTAACCATTATGCCAATTCATCATTCCAATAATATTATAATGCAACATAATACAATCCAGATAGTTAACTAATTTAAATTTCTGATATCTATGTAATGTGTACTTGAATTATTTGTATCAGATTTAAAATTAATTGCATATTCTATGTTTTAATTATGTGCACATCCTCAGTTATTTTCATTTTTCAGTGAAATTAACTATTTCTAATATTAGATTTATTTTTTATTAATATAGTTGTTTGAGAGTGGTTTAGTTTCTTTTTAAA
>NW_027114634.1:0-394 GCF_000696795.3 Halyomorpha halys
CATAGATTAAAATCGTTCATCAATTCGATGACCCGCCAGATTGCGAACCTCATGCGTGCTTGGAAAACCTCCCTCTGGCACGAACAGTTGAGAAGAACTCATGATGACCACCGTCAATTCTGGAAGCTAGTACGAACACACGTGACCAAGCGGAGGATGGTACACCTGATCAGTGATGGCAATCTCCTGACACCCGGGGAACAGGCTAATCTTTTGGCCACAAGCTACGCTGCTCGGGATGCTGAGCGGACGATCAATGCTCCCGCACCACAACCTGGCAGTCCACCGAGTCCCAATGATGCGGTTATATTCTCCACCTATCGCCAGCTGGAATCGGCTCTACGCCGCACTAAAGGTAACAAAGCGTCAGGCAGTGATGGTATCCCTTACATTC
>NW_027114634.1:2009-19239 GCF_000696795.3 Halyomorpha halys
AAAAAAAAAAAAAAAAAACATGAAATTAATAGCGTACTACATTGTAATACAAAGTTTCTGACGGTTTCAGTAAATTTTAATGTTTTTCCATAAAACTTTGAATAGATGCAGTTAAGTACATCTGGTGAATCTTCTGTTTTGATTGTTCTTGTTTTCCTTGTTTTCATAAAAAAAAAAAAAATGAACAAATAAACAAATAAAATAAAATTTATATGATCTATGTAATTTAATTAGATGATTTATTGAAGAAATACATGACTCTTGAAAATAAAATGAATTTTCTTTTTCTTCCTCCTTAGTGCCTCTCAGCGTGGAGGTGCCTCGAACCTAGGAAGGGTTAGGGCATCAGTCCTTTGTAAGAAGTACTGTTACAAGACCAACGGTTGTGCAAGGAGGTGGTTATCACGTATTTTGGTGAGAATCACGGTCAACCACCAGATTATCACCCAATTTATGAGGCTGGGTAGACCCCAGGAGGGTTGACTCATGGCTACGTATGTAACCTAAAACAATTTTCTTCCCAGCCGGATTCGAACCCATGTCTTTGGAGTTAGTAGCATCGCACCTTACCACGTTGCCACAGCTCTCCCTTTCCTCCGTTTTTACCAAAATAAAAACATTAATTTCGAATTGTTCGATTCGCAAAAATTGAATTCAGGTTATTATTATATTATTCAGGTTGAAATAAAGTGCATTGAATTATAGGCACAAAAATAATGATTATCAAATAATTATAATTAATTTTGAATGATATATATAGTAATAACCTCAATTTTTTTATTATTAACTCCTGATGTTCACACACAATCTAATAACGATCAAGTGTTTTTGTTTGATTTTTTTTTCCTCTGGTGTACATAACTTGGTCAACAAAATCGGAATCCCCAAAGGCAAACATTGAAATAGAAAAGAATGGTGAAATATTCAGTGCCTTCGTTTAAAATTCTATTGTTTGAAGGGAGTCGACCTAAGAGAAAGTAAATTCAGACTATTCTCAAGGTAAAACGGACTCGGATGGAAAGGTTTTTAACAACCCATTCTGCCACATTGTTAAGAACAGAATATCCATGGCTGTATTTTTACTTTTTGAAAAGAAATATTTATCTTCAATTTCAAATAATAGTTTTCTGTTTTTTTTTTAATCTTTTGGCACCGCGTGAAATAATAATTAAATACGAGTATGCTTTTCAATACTCAAATCCGTGGCTTCTATTAACGAACTGTTACCTATAAAAATAACTGTTTCAGAAATTCTGCTATAAACAAAAGCGTTACTAAATAAAAAATAATAACATTTTGATATCAGTTTATTGTTACAGTTTGAAAGTTATTGATTGAAAAGTTTGATTTGTACACTTTTAAAGAATATTAGTCGATTTATGATTATACATTTATTAGCTGTCTGTATATCAGTAGTGTTAAATAGCCTCAAGAGAGTAAAGTTTTCGATTTAAGTATAAGTTTGAATTTTGATAGACATACAATTTTTAATGTTTCCTGAATTTTCATTAGTTCCACTGCTAATTGACCTCCCTATCCTTAGTTCTTTGTCCATTCCTTTTAAAATTTGTCTGCTAGTTGATATTTTATCACCCAAATGTTTATCAAGTTTTCAGATTACTTCCTTTACAATAAAATAGTATTTTTGTACATGTTTTGTTTTATTTTTTTATAGTATTATTATATAAATGAAATTTCTACTTCCCCTACATAATTGGGGTACTTCCAGAACTGGATTTCCTAAGTAGATAAATTGATCATTTTTTTTTTGTCCTACCTACCACCTCCTTTGAGAACTTGTAGCAAGTTTGACTCCGTCTCAATTTTACTACTGTTTCCTGTTGGTGGAATGTAAAAAACTATATTCTGCTAACACAGCTTACCTCGTGCCAATTTTAAACTTTTAACTATCATTATAAAAATTGTAAAGGTAGTGGATATGGTAAGAATCAATACTAGGAATTAACAAAAAAAACATAAGACACATTGTCACCTTGTCCAATGAATAAATGTACAAAGAAGGCCAGAGTGCTTGTTGATATTTCAATATAGGATTTATTACGAAAATGATATTTCTGTTAATAAAAACTTTTTAATACATTTCGATTATTATGAAATTGAATAAAGGATATCAAAATTCTTATGGCCGAAGGATATTTTTGGGATATGGAGGGTATTATTGGGGGTGTTTTGAAGTATTATTAGTTCTTGTACATGTGACGCATGTTTCTATTCATCAGTAAAAAAAATAATATTCAATAGAGTGTAAAATACTGTCAAGTAACTATATAATTATATTTATTCAATAGTATTAACTTTACTTTTTAAAATTATTATAAAACTTATAAAAATTTTGTAAATAAAATTAAATATTGTTTTTCATTGACCAGTTTGTGTGTCAATTTTTTTTGGCGTTTTATTATTATATTTTGTTTTTTAATTAAAATGATTTGTTCTAAATACAAAGTTTGTTAAATTAATACCTTATGAAGCCTTTAGTGATGCTCCTTGGAGAGTTTGAAATCTATCAGTTTAGTTCCATTAAGGAAGATGAAAGCTTTTCTAAGCCTCCTATTTACTTAAAGTTTGATTCCCATCATTGTTACAACCGCCAACTCAGGCGACAGTTCGAAACCCGTTGAGGATCTGATATGCCCTAACCGTATTTGTCATCAAGTTTGCCCCCACACCTCAGACAATAGCTTAAATCTATCTGTAGTGACAGCTAATGATAATTAAATTTATATTAATTAAATTGAAACAATATTTGTCGAAACATAAAGTTACGTTATGTGTTCAATATCCATTGCTGCAGAGGATGAAATAAGACTTTTCCGACTTCATGATACATTGTTTTTCCGATTGTAAAATGATTATAAATAAATTGATATAAGTGAAGAATCCAACTTTTGCGTTTTCCTTCTTAAGAAATCATCTAATTAAACATATATTTAACTCGATCTTCTTTTCGACATAATCGATTCTGGAATACTGCACACTGGCATATACTCCTCAAACATCATTCTTGTCACCATTATTTTATGTAATATCCATAAATAGTGTACAAGTCAATGCAGACAACACAAAAACATTTTAAAAAATCTCATTTTCGCCACATGAACTTTACTTCACATGACCTATATTTATTACTAATGTACCTTTGGTAAAATACTTCAGGCCTTAACGGGCTCTCACCCTTGCAAAGAAATTTTCTTATTCCTTACAATGACACCATTGTAGCTGCTTTGAAGAAAGATGGCATCAGAGAGAACCAGTCTAAGACTGGCGCTATTGTCATGTCTTTTCAGAAAGGCAAATAGAGCTGCCTGGCTCAGAGATTCGTGGTGGATGAACAGGGGCGGAAGATCTCTAATTCCATCCTCTACTTTGGTGTGACTCTAGATCGTCATCTCACCTTCTCCAATCATGCCAAGAGCAGGCTCAAGCTGACCCGACTTAAAAAGTATAGACTTTCACTGCGCCTGAAGCTACAGATCCTCAAAGCAATTATCAGACCAACTCTGCCCCATGGTGCATTTTTAATGAGACAACTCTAAAAAACACGTTGAAAAGACTGCGGAGTTTCCAGAGATCCAACTCCCCATTGTGCCAGAGTTCATAAGCCGACGGCACATCAAATTTTTTGATGGGTTCTTCAACCCAATCAGGCCTTCGCCTGCTCTAACCCTCTGTTTCGTAAAATTATCCCTCCACCAAGTCCTGGGAGGTGGCATTGCACTGTCCCCTGAGTTGACGTCCTCGACGAGGGAAGGGCTATGGAGTCTGCAGTCGTTACACTCACACCTAACAAGCGGAACGCCCCTCCCCGTTCCGATAATCCACAGGTGTTGATTAGCGACTTATTTATTTGGCGTATTATCTTAATTAGACCCTGCAACTAACCTTATAATGCCACAAGGCAATCCAAGGCAATATTTCACTTGTATACATATATCATCCTTGTAATATGTATGTATGTATGTATTATACGCTTATATTAATAAAGGAGATTAAAATAATGGTGAAATAGACAACCATAAAAAATCTCGATTGATCACAATTATACTTCATTTGATAAAAACGTATAATCTAGAAACTTATCGGAGATTGACGAAGAGATCGCCCCATCGTGCATTTGAAGATAATCGTCGTCTATGCTGAATTTCATGAAAATAAAATAATGACTTATCCTTTTGTTTACTCCCCTTTAAAGGTTAACCTATTCTAACCAGTATGGGAAGGGTCGAGTTTGTATTCCGTGGGACCTCCACGAAATAAAAGTCAACCCGTCCAGGTAAGAATCAAACCGGCGTCGTTCAGTTATGAATTTTCTAAATGGACGCCTTACCTCTCATAGCTACTCCTCTTAACTTATTGTTTATTGTAAGGGATCTCTCTGTCAAGTATATATCAAGTGTAGCCCTTGATGTTTATTATTTGGAATATTTATATTATCTATGTATTAAAAAAGCCTAGAATCAAATAGAATCGCGTCTCACAAATAAATAGCACACCTGAAAAGTATACTTATACTGACTACATTCAATTTTACAATAGAGTAGGAAAATACAATGATAGGCTTTTATTACAAACCAAACGCAAGATAATTCCTGTGGAAGACTGAAAAAGACCTGGATAAAAGACTTCCTTTGTAAGTGCACATGGAAATTACAAGCATAAGCTTTAAAGTGTAAGAACAAAGGTACTTTTCTCCATCTATCCTTTCACGTTTGTTTTCTTTCTTGTTTCATAATATCGGATTCGCTTGTTCGGATTCACTACTTCTTTTTTTTTCTTTGGCTGGCGTAAATCTTTAAGTAGGGTCAAAAAAATAAATAATTAATTTACTGAAATATGTCTAAGCTTAAAATTTGTTTTTCAGAAAACATTATATTTTTTACTTATAAATTAAAAATTTATAAATAAAAAAATACTTTTGCACTATTTCTATTATTTTATAATAATTCAAACTAAATATCCAATGTTTTTATTTTTAGGAATTGAAATATTAGTTAAATAAAACCTGTGACTCAACAACTGAACTCAAGGTGGGAAAATTACCAGGCTCTTTAGAAAAAAGTAAAGGGGATGTTGATTGTTAAGTCGTTGTTAGTCATAAGCAAATGTTAACAAACTTCATCCTCGGCTGCTGGGACGAGTTGCTCCTCATTATATTAGCACCTCGGTAATTATTCTCACATGGCTGAATGCAATCCGATCGCTAGATATCATCCATTTTGGCTAAAAAGAAACTGAAATAAACCTAAAATATAGAAAAAGCTAGATTTTACAAAATTAACGATAATTACTTTGCGTACTAGACTCCTGTAACGAGTAAAAGGTAGAAAATTGTGATTTTCTTTAGATCCAATTTGATGAAATCATTACGCCTTTTAATGAGTTATTAAGAAGATTTTTCTCAAAAAATATTTCCGTTTCGATGACATAACTAGCTATTTGTATTTTTTAAATTAAGTAAAATTGCCTTTGTTTTTCGAACTTTAATTATTTTTAAATTGATCTAATATTTAATATTTAAATTAAAATTAAGTGTAAAATAAAATAATTAAATTATTCGTAAAAATTAGTGGTCCCTTTGAGGTCATGGAGGCCGAGGGTCAAAGAGTGGCAAAAGGTATAACTGGTGAGGGAAACAATAATAGGTGACCAGTACCAGTACTAGAACCTTTAGATACCTAAATAATTATTACTATTATAAGTTTTTTTATTATGATAGTGAGGAATCCCTCCTAATTACGGTTTTATTCATCGTCATAGGGTAGTTAACTCTCCCTTTTCTTTACACCCTCTCTCCGCATAATATGTATTTATTTGATGTTAAATTATCATTTCTTCACGTCTCTCAATTTTTCAAGTGATTGCTAAAATTATTTAAGCTATAATCTGAAATTTCCTATTGATATAACTTAGGACAGGGGATAGACTGTATAATACCTTAAATTCCTAAATTACTTCGTTTCAAACAAGAAATTTCTTTACACTTACGATTTTTTTCTTTAAATTAATTTCATTCTCTACTTCAATTTTTTTAAATATATATTTGTATGGGTGTGTGCTTCCACATCTGCGGTGGTCCGGTTAAAAAAAAAAGATAACTTCATTTACTTCCAATCTTCTTTTTTCGGTATTGAAGTAAGTAGTATATTTGATGAGTTAGAGGATATAAATTAACCAATGGAAAAATCCGGGGGAAAAAACCTCAGTAAATTAATCTTTCACAAAAATGTAATATTTTTTAGATACTATGTTGAATAAATAATATCCTCAAATTACCACATATTTTCTATCTAAAGAGAGGTCCAAGCCACCGTACCACACGCACACACAAATCACCCAGGAATCGTTTCCAGATTTTAGAAAGAAAATTAGCCTAAAAATAGACTTTGATTAATCCTCAAAAAACCATCTCAATTATAATGTCATGTGACTGGTATGAGTTGAAATAAATATATTTATCCGAAGTTCAGAAAAGAAAAAAGATATAACCCATTATTTACATATCGAAAACACCATTTGTGGAGCCATATTTAAAATAACCGTTTCTCTGATGTTATATGCATTAACTTCAGATCGGACAGTTATAGCAGCCAGGCCAATGGACCATCTGCACCCCAATAGCTGGAAGTGAAACAAACAAGCAAATCAAATATCAGGTATCGGTCGTCGGTTTGTCAACAACCCGTCAACTGATGATTGATGTCAACGGGGGAATACTTCACCAATGAACATAAAAAATAAATCTGTAATGTGTCATAAACATTAATAAAAATCTCATTGTAACTATATTTTATGGTACTAACTGTATTTGTACAATGGTTTTCATTAAAAAAAAATTAAATCTATACCGCAACTACCCATGAAGGGTCAGGCGTGCAGTACTTTAAAAGGGTGCACTGCTACTAGACCAACGGTTGTGCAAGGGAGTGATCTGGTCAGAAACACGCTCGACCATCATATTTTTGCCCCTAGCCGAATTAGAAACCGGGTCCTTGGAGTTAGTAGTTCATTGCCTAACCAATGAGCTACCCTTTTCATAAAGATATATATTTCATAGTGATGTTATTTACAACTACATCACATCCTTGATTTTATTTTTTATAATTATTTAATTTTTTTTTTTATAGTTAACAAATAGAGGTAAACTTTAGTATAAAAACGAAAAATATATTGTTTTGATTTAGTGAAGGACAGTGTTACTATAACATAAACATAATTACATTTAATTTATTTTTAACAAATTACACGCTAAGCTCCAAACCAAACCAATTACAAATTGTGTATGATAGAGGTACCCGTATATACAAGACTAAAAGAGAACATAACCCGGGTTTTCATATTTTATAATAAGCAACATAAATTCGGTTTGTATTTATTTAATATATTTTCATATGTTTGTAAGTCGTATAGTAGAACACAGGAGAACGTTTAAAAAATATAATTATAGAAAGGAAAAAAAGAAAAAAATTATTTCAAAATTTTGTAGGTAATATTATTGATATCTGCATTGTGAAAACCAAATAACCAACAGCAAACCTCAAATAAATATCGTTTGTTAGTGCTAATTGTCTATGGTTAACAATTTCACCTGCTTACAGAGTTTGGCCCCCTTTAGCAGTATTTTAAAAATAATAATAAATTCTTTGTTTATTCTGGGACATGTCTCTTTATAATTACAATACAAAAAGTAGTTATGAGCCGTTAGAGCTTCAAATAAAAGTACAAGATGATCAATGCATAGAAAAAATACAATTAACAATAAAACAATTTTATTTCAAACGTAAAAAAAAAAAAAAAAAAAGGTAATAGACTCATCATATCACAAGCTTTGATAGAAAATATTTAGAAGAGTTGTATTTTAATTCAATTCTGAACTGATTTTATAGTAAATGATGGAATAAGCGGGATTTGTAGGTGGTAAGGGTAATTGATCGACAGATAGAAGTAGGGATCGAATTCCATTGGTAAGATGATCTAATAAGGATCAGATCGGTCAATAGCTGCAGTTCGGTACCGACCGACTTACACCGGTAAGTCTGAATTTCTGGAACGGGTGTTGCGGGAATGAACGGAAGATCTTAATTTAAGGAAAGCTGAGATGTATAATGGACTATGGGATTGGATATTTTGATGAAGGAATGACGCAAGGAAATATTGACACCGGTAAGAAGGGTAAAGCCATTTCAACTCCTCATAAAAACGAAAAATGGGAGTGTCTTTGAGGATCCCGTTGATGAATCAAGAATCAATAATTTTACATAATACCATTTTTTTATAAATCTTCAGAAATGTAAATTAACTTTACATGTTTTTTTTTTGTTTTTTTTTTTCAATTTTCCTTTCTGTTTTTCTTTTAGGTTCTCAACCCGTCAGTTTTCACACTGTCAATAAAGAAATTCCTACCTATCTGGGACCAGCTTTAATTTCAGCGTCCCTTTTGACAATATGAAGCGAATACAGCAAAAAGGGAAAGGCAATTTTAAATTACGTATATTGAATTTGTATAGTCCCTTAGAGAAACATTCTGTCATTATTTAACTGGCATTATAATCTAAATTCCATTTTACTTCTTACAAGAATTTTTATCAGGTACCATTTAAATTATATTCAATTAAGGTCAGGATATTTAAAAAGTACAATCTCTGTTATAAACATCCGAGATAATTTGTTTAAAAAAAACATTTCCACCAAAGACTGACTTACAAAGAACCTTCAAACACAAAAACTAATATAAGATATAAGATCGTATCCTAACTTATAATTAGGATTTATGAATCAAGATTAATTTAATAATGTTAATAAAACTGCCTATACAAAGACGCACAGTGGGCTGTATCATAAATTTAGTAAAAAAAATTCAAATCCCGGTTTTTTTCTCTCAGCGATGAAGTTATGGTCTACTAGTGAAAAAAAAATAGAAGAATTTTAATGGATAAAGTTTACAAACACTGAAATTATAATCCCCTTTTATATGATAAACGATAAAATATATCCAATAATGTAAGAAAACTTACACTTCTACATTTCGATTGGTGTCAGACATTGGAAGAGTGACAGTACCTGGGGCAAGAGACCTTTCATATTGGATCTTGATAATTGGTTGAGTTACGAGTAAAATTAATAAATGAAACGACCATGTAAAATTATTTATAAAATAAAGTAAGGAAGAAGCCACAATATTTTTCGGGACCGATGTAGGTTGATGTATTTAAATTTGCAATTTAGTGCTTCTCTACTCAAGAAGCCTACTGGTAAAATTGTATTTTTTATTATTTCTCCTACTTTTTTCACTTAATTATTTATTTATTCATTTAAAATTTGTTTGTGTGTGTGAATGGATAAAGACATTTTAACCCATTCATGTGGATATGGTGTCTAGCTGTATATTTACTTGTCACTAGCAAGTCCCGTATCCTTGCACACGAGCTTAGGGCATACTATTGCTCTATTTATTAGCTCATAATACATCCCGAAAGCTATACCCGTCCATTTTAATACCAAGGATCCTATCACCTCGATTACATATACTTGTAAATGCCGTACAGTTCGACCTTGTTTATCCTTCTTAATTTTTAGATTTCCTTAACTTTATTTGAATATTGAAATTCTTATAATATTTGAACCGAAATATTATATTTATGATACTATCATTTTAAAAAAATCTGTTGCGGTGAGCGCAACACACAACACTAACCTCAACTGAAATTAATCCTCGTTCAGAACATTTTTCAAAAAAAGTACATTTAAGAATATTTCTAGGTGAGTTAGGCTGTTCCCACATATACAAACCATTCAGCGAAACTTGGTTATTTAGATCTAGGGAACTTCAATAAGTGCATTTCCGTTAAAAACTCAAATTCAAAAATTTAACATAAAATGGTATTTGTTCCTAGTATAATATTAGAGAGCGCGTTACACGTCCGTAAAGAACAATAGAAACTAAATACAGTAGATACGTTAATCAATAGAGACAATAACAATAGAGACGTTTGATCTTCCAGCTAACAGCCCTGAAGAAGGCTAGAAACTCTAGCCGAAACGTTGGCACATTAAAATAAGTTAATCGTAATTATTTGTGTTTTTCATTGACCGCACCCCCAACCATCTTCTCCTCATTCATCATCCATGGTCAACTATCTCTCATAATTAAGAAACTAAATACATTTATTATTGCCAATCCATTACAAAAGACTGATCTACATGACTATTATAAGCCCTATCTGGACATACGGAGTTGAGCTTTGGGGCTCCACTAAACCATCAAATTCCTCCCGAATCCAATCCTTACAGTCCAAAATCCTTAACGCTCCTTACTTTGTCACAAATCAAGTCATCCATCATGACCTCAATGTCCCATATGTTGCCGATTTCGCCAAAACCAGATATCATTCCTTCCATGGAAAACTTCCCAACCATCCAAATCCATTTGTTTCTAACCTGGCTTCTCCTTCATTACCTAATAACCCTCCTAGGCGTCTGAAAAGAAGATGGCCTCAGGATCTTCTCCTCTACAAAATGTTATTGGAATTCAATCAGTGGGTAGATTCTACACATGTTTGTATCATGTCACTATCTCACCTACAGCAAATTTACTTGTTGTATATATGTTATACAGTTGTAAATAACAATAAATAAATGATTTTAAAAAATACATTTAGTATGTAACTTATACATAATAATTTTCTCTTAAGCTGATTCTATATATTAATTTATTTTATCCCCTCAAAATCGCATTGTCTTCCAGAAAAAGGAAATTTATTACAATTACTAAGAACTGTTATTTTCTGTTACGATTGACAATTCTACCATTTTCTACACACGTTTTTATCCAGTTTCAAATGCGATATTAATATATACCATCATATTTTATTGACTGAAGTGATTATAAAATATGATGGCAAAAGCAGGAGTATAATAAACCACATATCGCTCTCTTTTCAACATCTCAAAAAAGTAGAATAAATTTGTTAAAGTGGATACTAAGGCACTGACTTTTAAAGAATAATACACTCTTGCACTAAGACGCAGATGTTACCAGCTCAACGGCTCAAGGCTTTATGTCAATTATATTTACAGTTTTATTGACATGAGCTGAATATGCGCTTTCGAAATTAATATATTTACCATTGAGTAAGCTGTGGGCTTAATGAAGTGCCAAGAGAGCGGGAGGATCGTAATGAATATGTAACGAGCTTTGAATACAGTTGCTCCAGAAGAGACGCCAGATATAGCAGGGGAGTGAGCCAATAAAGGGGAGATGGAGCCAAAAGTTTATTTATATTTAGGGTGACATCAAACTGCGGCTTGAGGATTGAGAACGCCCGCCCGCTTTATCCAGTGCCCCGCCACCTTTCCCTAAATTCACTCTTACGCCCCCTCACCTCTCCTCTAGCCGTTTAAATTTATTCTGCCACTTTCCCTCAACCGGCTTCCCATCTTTGCTCCCCCAAGTATAGGTGGTAATTTACTAAAAATGAAGACAGATTTATTATTGAGAATGATATTCACTCTCCATTATAAAGAAACTAAAAAAACATAATTATTAATTATTTAACATGGTCTAAAGCTTTGGTATTGGCGGAGGGGGCTAGTCCGGGAAAAAGGCCTCTGTGTCCTTTTGTTGACTTCTGACGAATACCTAAAGCAATGGTTCCCAACTGGGATCCGCAAGCCTGTTCCAGGGGTTCCGATAATTAATTTAGGAATTCCACGACAACTCAATTTTGAACCCCGCCAAATCAGTTTTTCTTTTTTTCAAACATACAGCATTTAATACTATATTTGTATCAAAAGATAATGTAGGAGCTCGACCGTGTACCTGCTAGTACCATCAGGGTCCGCCACCAAAAAATGGTCAAAAATCACTGACCTAGAGGATATAAAGATTCATTTCTAAGGTCCTCCAAGAAATAAATATCAATAATACCAGGTTTAAATCGAACCGGCACGGTTCCGAACCTTAGAGAAATATTATTTCTATTTAAATTATCTTTCTACTCGATAAAACTTCTTCGGGCTCTTCATGTGATATGTATAGTATTTTGTTTTATTATGTGAATATTATTTATCGTCAATCAAGTTTGAACACTGAAGAAAATCCTTTATAATTTAAGAGAATGAAAATTAAATTGATTTAATTGATTTTAAACAATAATCATAGATATGATCTCTATGATGATGAGAAATGTTTTTGGAATATATAAATCATGTAAGAAAATCGTTGATTGATCTTGTTTTATATAAAAGGAAGATTGTTTGTGTGCAGTGAAAAGAACTCATATAGTAATTAAATTATTTATTATGTTTTTTTTTTTTGTATGGTTATTTTTTGAGCTAAGCACTACCAAAGCTTAAGCGGCGATTGATATATTCTCTTTTATTGTTCTATTGACGAAACGTTACTTGGTTACTTACTGATATTTGAGAGACTTATGAGAGAGGGTTACCGAATTAATTAAGATTTCGTATATTTTTACTTTTACAACACTTTTTTTAACAACTTGCTTGAGTTATTTTCTATTGTTATACACTTCATACAAAAGTCATCAATGGATTGATCGTATTAAATTTTAATTGATTTTTAAAGATTAATTATGAGAAACTATGGATGTAGGAACGTAAGAATAAATATATATATTTATTTATTATCAAAAAAGGTTCGATTTAAACGTCTTTAAAAAAATCCTAATTATAAATCTGGATTATCTCTATAGGAAGTTTGGTGAGTCAATTCATATTTTTTTTTTCTTTTGTGGTTAATGACTTCCAATTTAATGAATTTTTTAAATTAAAATTATCACCACAAAGGAGCAGTGAAGATGCACAAATTGTGACATGATTTCCTAGAAGAAATTATGAGGTTTAAGGTGTATGAATATGGGACAGTGGTCCCGAAACATTGTACCATGTGGTGATAATTATAATTTTAAAAAATCATTAAATTGGAAGTCATTAACATAAATATAAATTTTCAAAAATATCAAGATTGGCCCGTTACTTGGCCCACTTTGCTACTTGACTCGGTTCATATTGATCGATAGTTCAGGCTAAGAAAGCTATCTTTCAAATATAATTTGTCTACACAAACGAATAAAATAAATTTTAACTATTTGAAAATTCATATTTAAGGGTTTTTAAGGACACTCTAAACAAACTTGACTTACTTTTTTTAAAAAAAAAAAAAGTTGTTTGCCCTACATTACTGGAAGCATTATTTGTTTTTTTTAGTTATTTGCACATTTCAACTCCTATAATACAATTGAAAATATTTTAGAATGGAATTCAGGTTCAATTTCGTTTGCTTAGATTGAGAAAAGAGTGACGACTGTGTACTGAAATGAAATCGGAATAACCAATGTAATATTCCATCTCTAAAATGAGGCTAAGATAATCATCCCTAGAGGTCCTAATAACGATCCCGAAAAAGGAGAAGTGGACCTTAAAGGGATAGCCCAGAGGTGGAGGTGAAATAGCAGATATTATTTAACGATTTATCAAGTCAGAAGATTCACAAATAAAGACGGATATGAATAATGCAAGGGATGAAATACAAATGAAACAATTTCGATTTACATATCTGCCGAGGGAACGACAGCTAGGCCCCATCTAGAAATTGTTCAAACTGCCGCTAATTCGATTCCCGTTGGAGGCCCCTTCTCTCCCCCTCCCCACTTGAATTTCAACCGAATCATCAGTTTTACCTTGAAAACGTCGTTATTTCTCAACTTCAAGATATGTCTGTATTTGAATAAAAGTTACATTTACAGTGGGATTGACATGACCACTTGTATATCAATTCGCTTCTCATTTCCATATTTTTAGAATTAAAGTAAATGATTTGCAAATATCGTCTTGTTACTAAGACCAAACCAGCAAATGAATATTTTGATAACAGTTTTTTTTATTTGGATCTGTGATATCAAAAATAAAATCAAAGTGAAAGACAGAACAATCTGTCATGTCATGAAATTACTTTGTAATCACCCTCTTGAATGTAGGAATTTATAAGATGGTGATGATAATCATCAGGACGGTTTAAATCACCTTCTCCCTCTCCATTTCCTTTCATCTGTCTCTCAAAATTTATTGGTTTTATTTAACTTTTAATTATTTTTAATCAATTCTCCCCATTTTTTAAAATCATTCATAAAATTATAGAAGCTTCAATCATAAATTTTCTAATGGTATAACTTAGAAATAGACAGAGAGTAGGATAGAGTACCCGAAAATGTTTAATCACAAATAGTCAGCAAATAGAAATTTAAAATAATCACAGGAAAGGGGCTTCACATTATCCGCAATACTTAATCATAAGATTTTGTGAAAAATAAATAAAGTATAGGTTAGATCAGTGGTACCCAACCTTTTTTGAAGCAAAACCATTTTAGTATATATAGGGAAATTTGCTGAACCACTACATTATCATTTGATACAAAAAAGGTGATTCATATTTTCAGCAAAATCTGAGAAACAACAGTTTAGTTACACAAAACCTTTCTAAAATTAGAAGAAAATATGAGATAGCAAGGTTCACAATAGTTGAATTGACGTGAAATGGCCCATTCCAAAATTATTTTGCGGAAACCCGATTGGGAACCAGTGGTGTAGATAGATAATTAATAGAAAATTTCAAAGGGAACAAGAAGCTGGTCATGATCCCGATAAGTATAGGTAACGTAAATGAGTATAGTACCCTACCTATTTATTTAAATGGACATTAGAAATTTTTTTTTATTTATTGATAAAGATTACAATCTGTCATGACATTGCTGGGAAATAAGTAATAGTGATAACTGATTACACTCATGCTAAAGTAAAATAACATAAGGATAAAAATAAATAAATGAATTAAAATAAAAACGTTACATAAAAAATAAATAAAACCTCTCTCTAAATATATACGAACTGAAGGATAAAGAAAATTAACATAATCAAACCATGTACATGAAAAAAATAAATGCTCACCAGTCGTATTTACACTCTTATATACAATATTTACACTATTGACGTGAGGATTCCTGAGCCCACTCTATCCCCCAGGTATGAGAGGTAGAGCAGAGCTCTTTGAGGTCCCAGCGCATCCCTCTCACCGCGTCACTGGTAACGAGCCAGTGGAGGCATTAGAAAATATTAAAATAGTTTGAATGCCTTCGAAATGGTTTACATTCCTCCATTTATATCAAATGTTCCCTATTCCAAAGTGGAACATACCGGTGGTATTTCAGAGAGATGAAGTGCTAGGATGGAAGAAAAGGAAGTAAACTTTCCGATTGGTGGTTGCAAAACTCAGTGGAAAGTTAATAACAGGTTATCTGGTGTTCTCAGTTCTCCCACCATCATTCTCCGTTAAAGAACATTTACCATACTTTAAGTGTTGGTCTGCTCCTAGATATATTCTTACAGGAAATTGTGATCATAAAGTTGTGCTGATTCTATTTGTAATCTCAAAACCTATTGCTCTGAGGTAGAGCTAATCCCACCGAAGCAGACTGGCTTCCAGGTCGGCCTCTGCCCGGATCACCATCTGGCGTAAGCAACAATACAAAGAAGAATGAGGCAAGTGCGATAATCTCAATATACTGTACGGAAGCATTTGATTTGTTGCTATGTAGAACGCTACAGGACAAGAATTCCCAGAACTGCTATACACTCAATTGAGATCATTCCAGCAGTATCACTCATTAAGGGTTCGAGTAGGCGAAGTGGTATCCGGAGAGATCAAGCTCAGCTGTCGAGTACCCCAGGGGTCTATCCTATCTCCAATACTTTTCTGAGTATATACCATGCTCAACTACACGCACCCATGGGGCTTGGAAGAAAAAGAAAAAAAATTGATTAAAAGACAAATGTCAGTTCTAATATGCACCAATAATTGAGAGTATTTTGCACTAGTAAATGTGTCCTCACGTGAGGAGCTTAGATCAAAAGTATCTTGTTTAATGGTCAATTTTTAATTTTCAAGGTCCTTCTAATACAATAATAATTTCAAATTAATTATAAAATATATTTATATATAATTTGGTTTAATTATGGTCTATATTCATGTAGAATAAAAATGGTTTTGTTTTGTTTATTTCATAAAATGTTAGTTTTTAATATTTTTATTCATATATGTTTTATTAGTCACAGACGGATACACCGTGTTCTGTGTTAAAAATTCTGAACGAAATAAAACCGAAGGATTTATTTAAGTCCGAAGGCAAGAGAATTCGTCCGAGTTTCTGACCTGTCAATAATAGGATAAGAGGTCGTCGGTTTGATATTTTAAACATCAATGTGTATGCACCGACGGAATACAAAGATGAAGAACGACATCTCAGAGCAACTATAATACCTCTGTGGCCAAATCCAAAAATGTAAAAACAGTTTAAAATGATTTCAATACAACAGTTGGAAGCCAAAAATTTGGAATGTCTGAATTACGAAGCTGCTAAGCAAAGTAATAAATACAACATTAAATATTGATAAGTAAAAAGAAAATTATCAACTCGATGTAAAAAATGGAACATCAAAACTTTGTGAAGACAAGACATGAATCTCTTCAAATGTAATTTGTTCTAAAACCACGAGTAAACTTCCTGGGTAAGAACATGAATCAGGGCATCTTTAGGTTTTGATCTTGCGACTTTAGGATTTCATGGATCTGGGAGGTAAACAAATAGTTAGTGAAATCGGTATTGAACCCTCGGGTTTGCACGGTATTATTGCGTTGTACTGCTTAGATTCGAGGGTATAATTATTATTGCTTACAATAAACTTTACTTTATCTAGTGTTTAAAATCTATACGTTTATTTATAAGTAATAATACGCCTCTCTAGGCGCAATATAATTCCATTCATACTTAATGAGGGCTGTAAGGGGCGTAATGCGTCTGTGGAGAGTTTTATCTTGTTCAAAGATCTAAAAAAAAATTCTATAAAACAGTCTCATAAATGTAAAAAAATATATACAGAAAAACCAATGTGGGAAACATATTAAAATATATTTATAATTTACATATATTTATTTCCGACTTACACACATATTCCATCCTATGATCTAAGATGCTTTAAAAATCAGTTATGTGAGCTATCACTTCTTAACTGTCTCTTTTGAACTTCTTAACTGTCACAGTTTTAATGGTCCTTTCTTTTTTTTATTCTTTCTAATAGATAAAATGTCCCATCATTTATATATTATTGCATGTAATATAATATTATATTTATAAGAGAT
>NW_027114634.1:19504-22306 GCF_000696795.3 Halyomorpha halys
AATTAATTACCTAGGCAGAATAGCCTGCAAAAAGTTTTTGAATTATTGATATGAGTGGAAATTTGTATTTAATTTAATATTGTCCTTGAGTATGGTCGAATTGGCTGAAACGTTGAACTTAAAAAGAAACAAAGAGTGTTTTAAGACTTCATTTGGATACAATGTGTTTTACCTAAACAATCTTATCATTATTATTCACTTCATAAGTTCTTTAAATTATTTTTATTATTTTACTGTTTTTTCATTTTATTATTTTGTATATATTTGTATTATTTCTAATTGAACTATTATTTTTGTCGCTAGAAATTAATTCATGGTGTGCTATTCCAGCCTTTTATGTCATATTAGCCTCCACAGCCGGTACTGAATTCGATTTCGAAAAAAATAAATAAATTGTGCAATGTTGCGTCTTATGCTGTAACTGAAATCTCCAGGGTTTCTCGTTTGCTCTAAAATGCCAAAAAAAAACTTCAACCTCTTCAAATAATATGAACAGTATTTTCTTGTTTAGTATTTTCTTTTGCCAAAATATATTGGTAATAACGCATTTACTAAAATATTAGTAAATAATTTATCAATACTTAATTCAAAACAATCAATAATAATAATTTGATTCACATTTAATTTCATTGGTGTTATATTAATTAAATAAAACAACCCTATATTGCAATCTATGTTTGCATTTTTTTTTGTCGATGACCTATAATTAGGTGAAAATAAAATATTTCTAGGATAGAACTTATACGGACATCTAAAACGTAACTGTTCTCATGTAAGTAATCTTTTTTCTTTGACTACGTTATAACAAATTTAACATAAACTATGAGGGACAATTTCTTAAGAGCAACAATAACTTTTACCAAAGCTTATAACGACACACAGTTACTTTACGAGTACGATCTAAGAAAACTCAAATAGCAACAAAACTATTTAATGCGAGCTCACGTTGTAGGGCTTTATCAGGGCTAAAAATATAGTAAGGTGAATTAACATTTCTTAATAAGAAAGATAACATGAAATAAAATTTAACAAAGGTGTGGCTAATAATGATTTAAACTATGTGAAAACTTATATAAAAATGAACGAAGTAAATTAAAGAAAAATAAGATGTACAGAAATTTCCGTTTTTATTAATTGTCAAACAACTTTTTGTAATTCTTATTTAATTTTACGTTTCACTTCTCATATGTTAATATGAAAGTTGTTTTTGCATTACGTAAAAATAAATCCTCAAAGTCTCATGTAGTTTCTTCCTATAAAATATCTGTTAATTTATGATATGTGCTGATACTGCATTAAAATGCTCCTTGATAGTATAATTAAAATAGACATATTTTCTATTTCTGTTGTGGACTAACGACAAGCTAAATTCAACACTCCTACGTTCTGGATTGTCAATCCTTCCCTTCTAGAAATTTAAAACATGAAATGCTTTGGGTTTGTTAAGGCGTCCTATTTTAAAGTAATTTCTTAAAAGAAATTCCGGGAAGAACCACAAAGTTCTTGTTAGTTGTATCATAAGTTAAATAGCTTAAATTTTGAAATTCAATTTTACAATTGACATATTGATAAATTCACCCGTTATATATGTAATATAAAACAATTTTATGTAGTTTTTTTTTCATCTTCTTTAGGGCGGAGTGTCCTCCACCCAACACAACTGGTGGCTTGGAGGAAGAAAGCACATATGAAAAAATCTTGGTCTCATAACTGCTGTTATGACCAGTGATATTCGTCACTTCACCTCCTCATATAATCTTAGGATAAGAAACAGTACTTTCCCGTAATATATTGGAACAAGGATACTATATGGATGTAATATTTTTTTTCCCCATTTTTTTTATTATTTAATGTAATATATTATATTTGTATGCAAATCATTCGTTTCATTTGTTTCGAAACAACACTAAATAAAGAAACAGTAGTTCCATGTCAAATATTGGAACAAGGATATTATATACATGTAATGATATCGATTTTTTGTCCTTTTTTTTGTATTTAATGTAAATATTTTATATCTGCAAGCAAACATAAACCATTTAATGGTTTTACATAGAATTAATTATAAACAAAATCATATTAATTAATATGCTATCTAAAATTATATTGATCAATTTCGTGCAATTCCATGAGGAAAAAATAATTAAACAAGCTTATAATTTTTTTTAAACTTCTCGAATATTAATGAACCCGTAAAAATAATACTAATAAATATATTTTAGGTTTTTTAATACCTACAAATAACTGCATGCATATTTACCTAACTTAGATAAGTTTAACTTAATTATAATTTTATACAATTTCAATTTATTTCCATTGAAACGGCATGAACTAAAAAAAATAAATAATAACAACAAATCAACGGAAACATTTTTTAAATAAAAAAACTTAATACGGATCTTTATTTAATTCTATTTTCCAACTGCTTATTTATTGCCATTACTTGGTTACCTCACCACATTTTTACTCTCATAAAGTTTTATTTGTTGTTTTAAACAAACAATCGAAGAATGATAATGACATTACAAATTCTAATTGTGCAAAATCATTTAGACTACTAAAAATATTTTGAGCCAAGCTGACACCTAAAATAGACCCTACAATATGCAAGATAAATAACATAAAAAATCAGTGAAGACTAAAATGACTTTATTCTAGTATATTTACAAGAACTACATGTTACTCAGTCTCTATCTTCTAACTTATATCTTACTTAGCTATCTAGTCTAAAAAATATATATGTACTCTGCAGAAGAGGGGGTAGTAAGAATAAGGAAATAAGAGAGGGGGTTTTGACCAATC
>NW_027114634.1:22356-42176 GCF_000696795.3 Halyomorpha halys
TCTTTTACATTGGTATAGAATACCATAGAAAGGTCACTTCCTCTATGGTCAGTGTCTGTCGAAATGTCCCAGATGTCTATAGTTTATACTATATAGTTTATAATGATAGTCTATTTATAATAATAGCTGTTAAATAATATAGCGTTCGTTAACTTGCATAACACGGCCCACGTAGAATATAGAAAACTATAAATCATTTTTGATAATTATTTGCCTAATATTTATTAAGTCTTAGTTTATATAGATAAGTATTTACCGTAATTTTAGTGACTAATTCGTTTAAAATATCAATAGCTTTGTTTTATTGATAATTTAGTTGTTGTTTTTTTTATTTCAAAGAAATTGTTATTTTATCCTTGATATATGCGAAAATCGACGGAATTCATTGCGCCCAAGTCTCGCATCTGTGAGTTCCACTTAGCCCGTTTATTATTCTTGGATAATTAAAATGTTAATATTGAAGTAAATTAAACTTTGCTAAGAATGAAATTTACTTAATTATAATCAGCTTATTATCATAATGGAATGTTTTTCGAGCAAAGAGATATTCAAGGAAGGAAGCGGCTACAAATGAAGTTGTTTCTAAGTTGGGTTGAAAAAGTAGAAAATTCAACTCAAGTTACTTTTTCCTACAAAATTTACCTCTATACCCTACAGAAATATATTCCAGGGTTCTTGAATTTTCTATAAAATGGAACTCTTACCTTCCTCGTGAGGGCCCATTGCATTAGGTTTATTAAATTTTAAGCCATAACAACCCATTTCCATGCAGCAGAATGCCTACTTTTTGTTATCCAATTTACTAGAAATCATGATTTTGTATTTTGGAGAATAAATATCAATCTTTTTAATCTTAAATAATAGTAATAATAATAATAATTTAAAAATCAAAAGTAAATGTTTTTACCATTTTATTAATAAGTAAATGCATCATTCAAGTATAGATCATAATTCTTTTTGTTTTCGTATCCTTATATCATTTCTTTTTTATTGTATCCTTTACATACTCTTCAGTCTTAATGGTCCTTTCTTTTTTGTATTCTTTTTGTAGATATCATGTCACATATTGGGTTTAATGTAATATTATATTTATTAGAGATTTTATTCTTTTTTTATATTTATATTATTCTAATCAAGTTCACTCCATACTTTTTTCGAATACATGAGCTCATAATTATTAATTTATTAATTGTGAATTCGTATCATTATTTTATATATAAACATTTATTTTTATAGTATTTATAATTGTTTAAATAAAATATATTTGCTATTGTTAATATTTTTTTGATGTAAGGAAAAATATATTCTTGTGATTTTGAGAAAGTGATATAGTGTTAAGTTGATTTGTAAAGTTTTAATATTTATTGTTGAGAGTGACAAAATAGGGTAGTTCTGACTGAAATATATGACCTGGACAGAATAGCCTGCAAAAAGTTTTTGAATTATTGATGTGAGTGTAAATTTGTATTTAAGATTGTCCTTGAGTATGAATTGAACTTTAAAAGAAACAAAGAATGTTTCAGAACTTAATTTGGAAACAATTTATTTTATTTAAACAATCGTATCATCATCATTCTCATCAGAAGTTCTTTTTAATTTTTTTTTGTTTTACTTTATTTTCATTTTATTATTTTTTATACAGTTGTATTTTTTTAATTGAACTATTAGTTTTATCGCTAGACATTGATTCATAATGTACTGTTACAGATTATAAGTCATAGTACCCTCCGCAAGCCCCTAATAGTCAAAAGTGTAACTAATAAATTTATATCTGTCATTATTATATATTTTTCATTTTTTAGAACCGACCAATAGATATGTTAATCGGGCTGGGCCATATTGGATTTACTTTTCTGAATATATATAAAAAAAAAAAAAAACTAAAGTTGCTCTCTCTTCACCTCTAGTTTCTCAATACAGACCAAGATGTTAGGTTTTTGACCAACTTTAATATTTTTGCAGATGGTTAATAATTGATTGAAATAATAATATATATTTTGATAGAAAAAATATGTTTAAAAAATACTACCATCGTTTAATCTGTGATTGATTATGGTTAAACCGATGTTAAAATGTCACCTTATCTTTAAGAAGAAATTTAAAACCAACAGAAAAAGTTGTGTGATTTGCCATTAAAAACATTGATTTCTTGAATTCTATTAACAATTTATACTTTTTGAAACTTTGAAAACCAGTATATCAAAATACCAGCAAGGATTTGCGTTTTTAATATTTCCAGTTTAAAAAATCTTGAAATTTTTAAGTGGCTTTGAAGCCAAAATAAGAAATAGTACTTTAGAGGGTACTTTTTTGAAAATTATTTAAGGTCTGTTTGATTAATTCAGTGGGGATAAAACGAAGTTTTTAATATGAGCTTTAATTTTTCATAGATACACCGAGTTTTATCAAATCATTTTTGCCGATTTCTAGAAATTAATAATAAATTTTAAAATCAATAAAATACATATTGTAGTTCCTAGTCAGTTAATTTGAGCTAAAATGTAACTGTGACATCCCAGATATATGTCTCCTTTAAATATGTAATTTCAGTGTCGAAAAACTTTGGGTTTTTGAGCTAAGCAGTTAACACAGGCAGACGATAATTTGATAATTTTTTATCATCTGGAAATTTTTCATAATAAAATAAATATCTAATTAGTAAATAACTATTAAAATATTAAATTATGATTTTGTCAGTCTCAATACTTACAGAAATTCTTAATGAAAAGGGTCTTAACTAAAATAATTAAAATTAAATTATTTTATGCACTTTTCTTATCTTTTATTCCAAATTTATTTCCAAAAATATAACGTTTTCCTTTTTTTTTTTTTTTATTCCTATATTACAAAAACTATAAATGTGTAAATATATCATGAATTCATAATATTTAAAGCTTTTTCTGTAACCACTTTTCATTTTAAAAAATTTTATAATCATACATGACTACTTTATTGTTTACTTGCAGATTGTATCAATTCAAATAATACTTTACAATACTCGTGTAGTGCCTAATTGTATAGTTATGAAGTTTACGAAGATTAAGGACACGTTACTATTTTGCTTGAATAGCGGCACGTCTTCCAAAAACAAAATTTTCTACCCTATTCAAAAGATTATTCCGCAGACTGAAGCCCTAGTATAAAGGAACTTCTACATCCTTGAAAAAGCTGCGCTCTCTACACCAGGAGATCTGGACAACTTCTTAGAATATCTGTAAAATTCTTATTGTTATTAAAATACTGTTATTGTCAACGACAAGCTAAACCACAATTTAAAAATTTTTTTGATTTTTTATTAATTTGGAAAATGAAAATCGCTTCCTGGTTAATTTTACGCCATCATTGTACCTGCATCCTTGGTAGTCGCACGTTTAGCCACCACCAAGCTACGGCCCCTCTGGTACAAAAGGTTACGAAAGATTACGGTACTATCTTCGGAGTCCTTCCAATTCAAAATAAACCTACGCAAGCTTTATTACATGGTTAATGTTTCATTCCTATTTATCGTAGTGTGATATAAAACCTGAAGTATTTCCCAATAAAATGTCCTTCTAACGATTAGATTTTTTTTTACATAGGATTGACAGATAATGATAGCGCGTTCAACCAAATTCTTCAGTTTTATACATTATTTAAATTATATCAGCGTGATAGATAGATTATGGATAAATAATAATGAGTTGGATTACATAACGAGATTCGAAGACCCACCTTCTGAACTGGAGAAGTTCCAATATTGGCTGGAGAAGACTAAGACTCCATCAGAGGGGCCTAGGCCAATATCGGGAGAAACTGTTGATAGTTTCTTGAGAAAACACTTCCACTTCACAAGAGGCACACTCCAGAGCGCAATTTACCGTCCACTAACACTCGAGCTGTGGCACTGCTGCGGCTCGTAAGGCAGTTCTATGTGTGCGGGTTTCTCCTTCTCCCTCTCTTCTATCCGATAGTATTAATATCTTTGCTGTTTGGGTCCATGCGTTTGTTCATATGTGGGTGTGCGGTTTATATTATATCGCACCTGAAAAACATTAGGTACAATGGAGTGCCAGTCTAATTAGTACTCGAAGTATTAGATTGAAGGGTGGAATCAATATTTATGTAATATAGGAAAATTTGAAGAAACTACTTTTTATCTCGTTTATTACGTATATATTGTATCAAATAATTTGTTATTAGTCTTATGGTCTCTTTTAAAAAAATCAACATGTTATCATTAAATCAACGTATCTCAAAAAACGTTTTACCCGGTATAACTTATCTGATCTAGTTAGTCAATGGTCAATCAAATTAATTGTGGAAAAACATAGGTAAAACTGCAGTTGAATAGTGGAGGAGTTAAAATATTGCCATATAATGTTATCTTGATCGAGTCAGGAGTTTATCGTTAATCAAAGAAATAATGCATAACTTATAATTAGAGACATGATTTTTGTGAAGTAAAAAAAAATCCAAATCCTGTTAAAATCAACTTTATTATTTAATTTATAATAATAATAAGGAAAGCTTAGCTAACCTTGTCTGAATTAAATTAAACTCACTAAATATTCTCTACATTTATGCAAAAATACATAAACTACAAAGATAAAAAAAAAATTCTGCTAACGATTGAAGAGCTGTAAGAAAGCTACCGATTCCTTAAATAACTTCATACCTTGGGAGCGAGGTTGCTCAGTGGTAAGGCACTACTTTAGTAATTCCAAGGACCCGCGTTGGAATCTGACTGCAACAGACAATTATTTATTCTGTTACTGTAGCCGTGATTTAACCCTGTGGATTCGAGAGCCCTCCATGTCCATCCAGCCTCACAAAGTGGGCACCCTTAATGAGGATAATATCTGGTGGTGAAGCATGACTCCGATAAAATTACCTCCTCGCACAACCATTAGACTAGTAACAGTGCTTCCTTACCAATTACTCCATGGGTTGCTGTGGTACAGATTTATTTTTTGTATTATAGATTTAAATTTTTCAACTTCTTAAAATTACCTCAATTTTAACCTCTAGAAAACATGTGCAAGGCACTGTGTGGAAAGCAGTGTTTAAAAATATTCTTTCAACCAGAATTCCCTTTTTGATTTTTCCCAAAATTCCACATTTCATATTCTTTCGCAAAGCTTTCCAATTGAGCTTTTACATGTGAATATACCATTAACCGAAAAACTAACAAGTAATAAGCCAACAAAGAAAAGATTTGATTAAAATTGTAGAGATATATTCATATTGATTAAACCAATTTATTTTTAATAAAAATAATATTTCCTGCGAATTCATGCAACATAAAATTATTGTTATTTCATCGTCTTTTCGATGATTTGAATTTATGTCGAGATTTGGTGAAATTAGAGGATAGGGTACAAAACTTGAGCTTGTGCGAAAATCCGGTCTCTATTAACAAGTGCCATTTTCATTGAACATTAGGGAGCAAATTTTTGGTGTTCAAAACTATTAGTAATAATAGTTCTGGAATATAAAACGCCAATTATGGTATTATGACATCAAATAGCTTCTTCAAAATAGAATATATCGCGAAATGAAGATCAGTTTATTAATTTGTTTCACCATTTGTTACTATTTTACAATTTTTTTCCTCATATCTTTATTCTGGTATACAAATATATATCGTTCATATTTATTTTTAAAACATAATATAGTAGAGAATTAATGAATTACGTGCACTATATAATCTTGGATCACTCAATAATTATAGTTAATGTTTCACTGAGGAGTAAGCAGAACACAATGTAATACTATAACAGTAACATTTCTTTTAACCCAAACTTAATTTTCACCCAAACGTTGTGATTTCCGTAAAATTTCCTCCTCCTATGTGTTATTGTAAGAGTACGTCATTACATAATATCAATAATTATTTAATTAATATTTGATTATAATAAGATATAATCTAACTGTATTTATAATCCTGAGCTAATTCCTCTCGACTTGGCGGGTTGGGGAGCTGGATGGCAGCCTGCCAAAAGATTAGTCTAACGTTGACATGTTGATTCTGAAACCTAAAGAGTAGAGAAACACACCTGCTAATGAATGTTATGTTTTTAACTGTTGTTATTCTCTGGGTGGTAAATATTTATGAAATGGCTGCTCATATGTCTGTCAAGGAATAGATAAATATATGAAGTTTACTTAAATTTTCCTGGTTCTGGAGTTTTATTGTGCGTATAAGTGTTGATTTTCGGAGGGAATAACAAGGAACCCAGTTCAGTTGACTGAAAACAAATATTGAATAAAAATTATTACTATTCTTTATTTATCGTTCACAATCGGATAAAAAGTATAGTTTTATAACAGTCTACTCTAAACATTATTATTAAAAATTACAGAATCAAATCAGGCACCTGGTCCTGATTCTCGTTATGCCTCCTTACCAAGGGAAACAATGTCTGTTAATAAGAATAGCCCTAAAGGTTAAAAATACTTTCTAGAAGTGAATACAGAAAATAAAAAAGGCAAAGATACGATTAATCAATATTAATTATTTGATTCTTAACTATGGACTCCTTTGTTGCAAACTTACGAAATCTGGCTTGTACTTAAATTTTTTTATAAGGACTTTGAAGTCACAGTTTTTAGTTTTACTAGCGACTTATGCCTGCGTCAGATGATATTAAACGGTAAGATGTTGTTTATCACAATGATAGACGGAATGCGACAATTATTTAGTTAGAAGGATTTTACAGACCACGCCAATCGAGTCTGTCTTCGGAACACAAGCCCTTCGATATAATCGTTGCGTTTGCTGAGACCTGTGGTTTTTCACTACACCGCGGCAAATTTATCGTCCGATATCTATCGTAGTACATAAACAGAACTATCAGTTTCCATTATGTTCATGTCTCGCAATATCTCACCCCACGATATCGTCCGTTAGTTATTGCATTACTGACAGAGTAAAACTCATCATACATATGATTCTCATATTAATTTAGAGAGCTATAAATACTTGGCAATTCGATTTCTTATACATAGACGCATTTATTGGCTTATATTTCAACGCACCCATGGAGTCTTGCCCAATTGGTATTAGTGTATTAGCCACAGAGAGAAATGATTTATTTGACCATGCTGTCCAAATATATTGGGTTGCTATAGCACACAACATCAATCCATAATTGGACATATATACACTAAAATATAATATAAGTTAACATTAAAATATCATATTTCGATTATAATCTTTAAAATAAACGTATAAACTGAAACTAAATACATCAAAAAATGCATACATACATAGGCATACAATACAATTTACCTTCTTGATTTAATATCTTATAATAGTTAAAATTTAGTATTCTACAAATAATAATGAAACTGTAAACTTTCTAGCAATAACTAATTTTATATAAAGAAATAAAAACTGTTGAATGTTCCTCAAATTTAAATTTGTTTAGATGGCAATAATTCTATTTTAAAAGCTACCAAAGTCAATTCCTATTTATACTCATGCATAATTTTTTTTTTAATAAATACTTTTTTATTTATTGATAGATATTACAATCTGCCACACAGTTGTGTGCAATAAGTATTAGTGATGAATGACATACATACTAAAATAAAATGAAATAAATGAATAAAAAAAAAACTCTTCAAATATATACAAACAGAAGAATAAACAAAATGAACATGATCAAACTATCTGTATGAAAAATAAATAAATAAAATAATATAGTATCTAGTCACATTTACACTCTAATATACAATATTTACACAATCGACCTGAGGATCCCTGAGCCCACTCTATCCCCTACGTGTGAGGGGTAGAGCAGAGCTCAAAAGATCACAGCGCATCCCTCTCGCCGCTTCACTGGTACTGAGTCAGTGGAAGCTGAGCAAGTGCGCTAAAGCCCAAACACTCAACTTGAGTGGAGAATCTGACCATTGTCAGAACTCCAATTGTCCATTTTTATTCTAATAAGTCTCTTGGCCACTGCCGTTTCAACCTTCTAGGTGGGCTGTAGGGGGGGGGGAGGGGGGGAACTAGATAAGGTTTGAACCAGAGGATTAGGATGGTTGGAAAGGTTTATATGGAACTTTGAGAATTTGGTTGGTATGAGGTCAAGGACAAAAGGGATATGTAGGTCATGGAGTAGTGTTCTGTTGAAAACGTAATAGGGTGCATTAACTATGGTTCTAAGGATTTTGGATTGAAAGGATTGGATACGTTCGATGTACGACGGTTTAGCTGTTCCCCAAAGTTTAAGTCCGTAGGTCCAGATAGGTCGGAGTATAGTCTTATAAATTAGTAGTTTGTTTTCTAGTGAGAGATGAGAGGTCCGGTTGAGCAGTCGGTATAGTTGGCTGAATCGTCTGTTGAGTTCTCATCTTTTAAGTCTTGTATGTTGGTTCCAGGTGAGTCTTTTGTCCAAAATGACATGCATAAATAAAAACACACATACATATATATAAGATTATTTTGAAACTAAGGATTTGTACCTGTGGAGTCAAAAATACTCATAACAAAGTAAAACAAATTGTCTAAGTGTTTAGTAGTCTTAAGATTTAAAACACTCTACAACGATAAATCTTCCGTAGCAGCATCGATATAATTATGAAGGTATCTTTTTCAATTCCGATTTCATATATTAGCAACTAATATAGTAAAAAAAAAACATTCTTGTATCTAACTTGTTAATTATCTGAGTTTTCTACCTGCTATATCTACTTTGTTCAGACTCTAAATATCTAGCAAATTCCTAATTCTTTTCAACTCCCCTCTTTGTCTGGAGCAATCGGTCGCCGTTTTGAAATAATGTCCCTTCCATTTTGCTTTAACCAATATCTAGATCGTCCCTTCTTCTTCAAACACTTAATTCATATGATGTATATGACTATTTTACCGCAATCTTCAGTTACGGTTACTTATGAACCCGTCCTGATAAAAACTTGCTGTAACAGCGACAGCAGGGTGGATCGTAGAATGCTAATTTATTTTTTTAATTGGTTTCTACCAATTGTTATGATATGTACAATCAAAAACATTTTCAACTGGTATGGATTATTTTTAGCGACTGTTTGAACAGTCTTATTTTCTTTTTTTGACGTGACAACGTCTTATAAATCATTTTGCGGGATGCCATGTTAGAAAAAGTGTCCCGTAACGAAAAACAGCTGTCATAATTTCCATGTATTTCTTAACAATGTCGTATAAAATCACATGTTATTTTATTCGTTCAAGCAAAATGATTATAACAATATTTTGACGTGACAACGTCTTATAAATCATTTTGCGGGATGCCATGTAAGAAAAAGTGTCCCGTAACGGAAGTAGATTGTGGGGGAGGTAATTAGTAGTGTAGTAGTGGGGGTAAGAGGATTATAGATGCTGAGAGTCATGCAGGCAAAAGTGTCCCGTAACGGAGAAGGTAGTGGTGGGGATGGGTAAGAGTGAGGTGGTGGGGGTAAGAGGTTAATTACCTTATACTTAGAATTAAGTATAACTGTATAAATATTTTGTATAACCAAGCAAAAATAAATATCTGAATTCAATATGTGAACTGGTTTATTATTTCAAACACATAAAATTGGATTGATTTTAATTTATATTTATGTAATATTAGCATAGAGTATACGTTGTAACGGAAATATGTCGCCTCGGCGCCAAAGCGCCGAGGCCTACACGGGCACGGTTTTTTTATTTTGAAATATGAAAACTGGATTAATTTAAATTAAATTAGAACAAGGAAATAATGTACGTCTTATGAGAGACCTGTTGCGATTTCAAAATAATAAGCTTCAGATAGCACTCATTTTATTTATTATTTATCAGTAATAAAATTATTATCACTTCTTATCTAATCCAAAATATTTTGTAAGAATTTCTCCAGACCTGATTATATTGCAAATAAAATAAATCACTTTGAAATTAAAATAATTAATAGTTCATATCATTCTCATACCATCAAAAAATTAGTATTATATGTATCAAAGTATGAAAATCATATTAAGATGAATATATATTATCCAGAGTTACTTTTAAACTAAGAATGTTACTCTTCAGCATGATTTATAATACATATTTATACCTATAGCTCTTTAAGGCCCTTACAAAAACGTGCGGTCATCGCACAGAGTATGATGGTTTTTGTCCTACCCAACTTGTATGAAATGAATGACTATTGTACTGGATTTAAATAATATTGTAACTGATGTTACAGAGACCTAGACTAAAGAATAAAAAGATTTACGAACAATACAGGAAGATATAATTTATTTATTAAGATATAAACTATTATTCAACTGGAACTTCTCCGTATTATTACACTGTTACTTAAGAACGCATGGTAAATGAAGAAGTGTAGTAAAAGGCTAATAGACAACATCTCTCTCTGTTTAAAAAGCAAGAACTTAAGACAATCTTCATAAACTTTTCAAATCTCAAACCCGAATAGACAACATAAAAGTAAATCGGAATTATAACAGGACCTCTTGCGGGACCCCACTCTTCAAAGAAGCGTTTTATAAAATGCTGCTTACTTACACAGAATCCCATCCAGACTTGAGACCTCGAGTGTGATATTATGGAAGATGATATTATTCTGAAACGAAGGGCCTGCCTCCAGCAGACTGCTATAGCACGTAGCATGCTAATGCAAATCCCAATAATCAATAGTAGCGGACAGAGGAGTAAGGTCCTCTAGGAGAATACCAAACCGATATGTTAGAGATCCTTAGCGTTCATTGTCTAATCCATCGCTTTTGAGAGAACCAAAAAAGCATTAATTAAAACAAATAAAGAGAGAAGTTCTCATATTTTTCCAAATCAATATCAATATTCAGGATTAACCGGGAATAATAAGACAATATAGTTATTTTCGTAATTTTAGCAAATTCCAAGGAAACTCCCGTTATAAAAACAAAAACAAAAATCTCATCATTTATATTATTAATTGAAAAAAAAAAATCTATACTGCTACAACCCATAAAGGATCAGGGGTTCAGTACTTTGTAAGAAAGTACTGTTACTAGACCAACGGTAGTGCAAGGAGGTGATTTAGTCAGAATCACGTTCGACTGCCATGTTTTTAAGGGTACCCAATTTAGGAGGCTGGGCGGACCCCAGAAGGGCTTCAGAACCCACAGAAGTTGACTCACGGCTACAGTGTAACAGAAATCAATTTTCTCCCCACCCGGATTCGAACTCGGTCCATGGAGTTAATAGCCACGCGCCTTACTACGAGGCTACCGCGCACCCTACTTTATTCTTATCAACTATGAAAAATTAAAAACTTGAAGATTAGTTTGCATAATTAAATTAAATCTAATACCTAAACTTTATTTTTAATTATTCGAAATTTGTTTAATAAATCAAAATTATAATATGTTTTGCATAGAATTTTTATTTTACCTAATATATGAAATATTAATATAAATAGTTGTACAATTTTCTTTTACACAATTCAGGTTAAATCGCCCTCTCCCCTATTCGTCTACATCTTGGTCCGGACTAGGACGGATAAGACTGAATTTCAGTGTACATTCTATTATATTACTTAGATTTTGATAATCAATTATATTCCCTATGGCCGATTCATGTTTAGTACTTTGTTTTAATGTTTTACAAACACATCTTTTTTCCAATACCTTGTAAATTATGTCATTTCAAGTTTAAAGCAATACTAAATTGCTGGTTTATATATATTTTTTATTAGGTTTGAACATTGATACTGAACGTTCTGTTTTAAATTATTTCTATAGTTTATTTTAATGAAAGAGGAATGGTATCTAGAAATTCGGAAGAATGTAAAAAACAAGTATATCTTTTGCGTCTTTAATTAAAACTGGTGGGGGTCCACCGAACCATCAAATTCTTCCCGCATTCAGTCGTTACAATCCAAAATCCTACGTAAAATCCTTGATGCTCCTTATTACGTCACAAATAAACTCATTCACAAAGAACTTAACATCCCATTCATTGCAGATTTGACCCAAAACAGATATGCGTCTTTTCATTCCAAACTCCTTGTTTTTTGTTAAGGTTTTAAGTTTTTGCTTAAACTCCTGGTAGTGGTCAGTGGAAAAAATTTTCTATATTGACTAACTAGCTGAGTTAGGAAGTGAACGGCTGATAGACAAATCTTCTCATCAAGTTGATTTTTACGAGGCAGAACTTTTGAGGAAATGTCATGGGTAAATTATGTCATCCTCAGATAGATTGAGGAAAAATCTGACGTTCAAAGTAAATCCCCTGGAATCCTTAAATAAGCTTCATGAATTAAAATTACTTCCTCGCCAATTATTAATTCCTTACCAATTACTACTACCACTAAAACCAAGTATCTTCATTTTTATCTTGTTTTTTATATATTTATTTTATGTATACATAAAATCCTTAACATTTATGCACTGATTAAATTTGAATTCCCTCTGATATTAAGTGAATTGCATGCTACTAAGTGTGTAACTGCTGAACACTTTTTTTTCTTCTAAGCTCCATAGATCTAAAATGGTTGATATATAGTGGGTAGATAAATATAGCTATCTCTTGCAGTGTATTTCAAATGTATTTTATGAAGGGAATGAGGAAAGGGATTCGCTTAAAAATTGGAATATGGGAACAGTTTGCTATCTGATGAACATCAGATTTAGAAATGTCTATAGTCAGTAAGTTAGTTGAGATTGGGTTTTTTTTTGTCTTTTTGGGAGTCTGCCACCTTTGTGGTCGTCCTGTCGGTTTCACTGACCTGAATAATGGGTTCCTACAGTGCTGGAGGCTGTCAAATATTTGACATACATTCTCGATATAAACTCTGTACAGTCGGTATTTCGGGTGTCGTATGTATGTGGTCTTTCTCTTTGAAGTGAAGTATGTCTGAGTATACCGCTCTGAAATTGTTGAAGGTGTTATATTGGTGAGCACAGGTGCTCCGTAGAGCAGGGCTGGCCTGAATACACTCTTGTGAATCATTATTTTGAGGCGGAGAGAAATATTAGGAGAAACTAGCAGGTAATTAAGCCTTTAAGACTTGGTCCTAACTAGCTTGATCTTCTTGCAGTGGCGAGCTAGTGTCAGTTGTCTGTCAGGGGTGACACTCAGATATACTCTGCTGCCTGTTGGCCTATTCTCTTACCTTACTACCTTATAGACTTTAGGGAGAGAACCCTTGTTCTTCTTGAAGGAGAAAATAATACAAGCGGTCTAAACTCTTTACTTCCATTTTTGACTTTCGCTAACCTATATTTTTTCTTAAAACGACTGGAGAAGAAAAAATATATACTTATATCGAGCAGGATCGTAACATTGGTTATAACAATCATAAATGAGCCTTAACGAATTAAAATTATTAAACAAACAAACAAACAAACAAAAGCTAAAAATATTTGTCAATACTGGGAATCTACGTGAACCATCCACTCTCGGCCTGTGTGGAACCCATCTTTTTTTATTGATCCTAAATAGTAACGTGCCTCTATACGTTTGCCAAATCGAGTACGTGTTTGCGCGAGCTTGTGGATAGATTATTTGGCTTAGCTAGAACTATTATTAATCTTTACTATGTTCACTTATAACGGATATTTTTCTAATATATGAGGGAGAGATTACCTCTCTCCCTCTAGTAGATGCCACAACACCAAAAATAATCAGAGGGAAATTCTTCCTTTTCCTGCCCCCCACATTCCATAATTAGGCTCTGGCTTATCTTCTCTTTAAAATATGATAACAAGCGAAGGATTGTTTGAAAAAAAACATATATTAAGCATTATAGTAAAATCGGTCAAAACTGAATTGAAAATCAGTGTACTTACCTAAGCATGAAATATAAAGGAAGAGAATGTATTCCGATCATGACAATTTTCTAATCTCAGGTTTCAACTGCCATTCACATTTTACTGTCCCTTAATTCCAAACATCAAGTCTACTTTGAGGTTACGTATGTGAAAAGTCCTGTTTAAAACGATAAGTCATATCACATGGGATGTTACAATAACATTTTTGCTAAAATTATCTTACCGGAAGTGCCACTATACATAAGTGATTTAACATTTTTTTACTCCTCCAAAACGGCTCCAACAATTATGATTAAACTTGTCATTCAATGCAAAAATCAAGTGGGCTTCAATATCTGCTATGCCATTATCACCAAAAAAATAGTGTGACAGGGATTGAATGCAGAAATTTTGAAAACCTTTAATTGAAATAATTTACTTTCACTTGTTATTAATGAATGTAAAATATTGCTAAACATAAAATATGAATGGATTTGATAATTAACAAAAGGGGAAAATAAATGTTTTCGTATTTCCATGGCTATTATGATGATAGTCCTGTCTTCTATCGTCTAATAAAATAATATCCATTATCTAATAGTTATTGACTATCAACCATAATAAATATGAAATCAATAAAATATAGTAAAACTAAACAAAAAAAGAGGAGTATTGTTATAGTAAATAATAAAATTTGTTGAATTCCAAACAAACGAATGATACAAACTCAAGTAGTGTGGTAATGTAAAGGTGCCTCTACACGTTTGCCAAACAATAGCAGATTATTACTAAAACAATGGTTTTAGAATTGCCGACAGATAAATGTATGTTATGGATTTGGTGTAAATACGTTTTTTTCAAATTTTGATATTAACTTTATTATTACTTTAAATTTCTTGGTAATCAAATTAACAAGTTTTGATTAAAATTTCAGAAGGAATGTTGAATTTATTGGTTATATAGTACTACTTCCATGAATTTTTAACATCTATAAAATACTTTACTGGTATTTACGTTTCCTTTCTTTTAGCCTATCTTCTATATCTATTTTGTTCCTTTTTAAAATGGGAATCGAATGTGGTAGTCGATAAAAGTCAAAATAACATACAAGCATGTGAATACCGAGGTTTGTTGCTTCTTTTGTTTACCAAGCATTTGTACAATTCCTGGATTTGTAGCAAGTGGTAAACGCATTGTAGAGCATAAAGTTGTGTAATTTGCAATATTTTTTTTAAATCGTGATGGCAATGGTTATTGTTGCTCATATGTGTTTTGAATAGTGATCTTCACGCTTAGAGACGTTGTTGTCGAAAATCTCCCTTCCTTCACTACTACTTATATCACATATAACAACATTGCATATGTATAGCAAATATAAGTAAGAAGTCTTACAGTTCAAACCATCAAGTATGAATTCTTATATTCATATTAATTCGGAAGAAGGCTTTGAGTTAGGTTTAAATATTAAGCTTTATTTATTTAAGCTAAATATTTGATTCTGCTTATTTTGACAAAGTTTATACTGAATTGTGTCAAATACCAAAGGATTTGTATTTACTAAGAGCAATCGTATAAATATGAAATTTGATTCGATACAGTGGTAATATGTTGTATAAATCGATACAGTAACCGAGGTTCAGTCGGGTTACCATAGTTACTGCCACTGGACTAATTTTAGAGTTCATGATACCCTTGAGTTAGTTTGTTCCAACAGTCTCCCAGCCATTCCTCATCAATGGCTCATTCATTGAGAAGATGCTAAGATTATTAAATTTAGCTAAGAGTCTAATATAAAAATACTATAGAGTTTGAATATTGAATAAAATATAACATCAACGGTTTAGTGAGGTTGAGATTTATGCTTTTATTGGAATTATTTTTTCAAATATTCATAACGGAATAACGTTTATAACAGAAAACAAAACTAAGACATTAATATGAAAGTTTAATTTAATGAGATAATACTTAATAGTGAATATAAAAATAGAGCAGGCTTATTAATAAAATACCCCTCCCCTAAGAGCCCTCATAAAATGAGCTGTAAAAGCCCTTTATCATTCCCCTAATTACCTCATCCTCTCATTATCGATCTCCATATCGTTTATGTAGAGTCATAAACAGCCTTATTTTCTTCCGCACTTCTTTGTTTAGTGAACGCAAACAAACCCACCATTCTGTAATTCCGCTAACCTAATCATAATTGTTAAATAATATCAGTAAAAAAATCTTAATTGTATCAACAGAAAAATTATTGTATGTGTTGACATAGTCATTTTAATTTTATAGTTTATAAATTGTATTTATAATATACATAAAACTTATATTTACTAATTAAATAATTAAAACATTTCTATAATTATTACTTTAATTTATTATATGTCAAATAAAATAAATTATATAATTATAGGACTTGAGGAATTTCAGAACTTGTTTGCATGTCCATCACCTATTCTGGCCTAGTCATCAAATCACTGACCTTGGAGAAATCTTTGTCTTAAAGTCATGTAAAGTGAACAGGCACCAGTAAGGAACCGAAGTCTTTAGTAAAATCAATATCCCTTCTGTACACGAATCTGAACTTCGCCAAGTTGAAGTTCTCTCCGCTAAAATATGAATCATTGTTTGAAACATCGATGTTTACTTGTAATTTAGTCCCTATTTGAAATCAAATGAAAAACAGTTTATTATTCGGGGACTAGGTCCCTTTAGAACAATTATTAAATAATTTTAATTATTGCCCAAAAAAAAATGTGGCCACATTTAATTATAACTAATCCAAAAACTGTATATAAATACTTTTAGATATAGAAATAAAAAAACTAACTGGCTAAATACATAAAAAACAAAAAGTTACATCTGTACCATTATAATAACGGATTAGATTGGTGAAGCAAAAAGTAATTAAATATGCGGGTTTTGAACAAGGCAAGGGTTGGTACATGACGTATGTGATAGGATATAGAGTTCCAGTGATATCTAGTTCGGGCAAAAAATGATTTATCAAACGCAGCAGGTCTCCTGACATGAGCGTAGATGTACGGGATTGGATAGAGAATTGGAATTGCGGATTTTCTCGGATATAGGAAGGGCGCTAAGTACTAATTACTTTGGATAGAAAGGAAACCTGGAAATATTGGCATCGGAAGGATGGAGAGGGCCTCTTCAGCTCGGCGTAATACTGCTTTTGTGCTTATCTTTAATTTCGAAAAAAAAAGTTTTTAAAATAAATGAGAATTTTTTTAAAAATTTTCCTTACCTAATTGAAGATAATTATTAATTTCAGATGGGGAAATTTAAAAAAAAAAAATAGGTACACATTGGTAAGTTAGGTACATGGGTTTGACTTCTGACAAAGAGACGGACAGACCAGAACCAAATACGCTCCATGATGTAAAATGGAAATCTAAATTTACGATAATCCTCAATGCTCCTTATTTTGTTACTAATAAAACCAGCCATAAAGTCCTAAATGTTCCTTATGTAACCGATCTAGCCCGAACCAGATATTATTCCTTCCATAATAAACTCCCTAACCACCCAAATCCACTAGCTTCTAACCTTGCTTCCTCTTCCATTCCTGGCAATCCTCCGAGGTGCCTGAAAAGAAGATGGCCTCGTGACCTTATATTGTAAACTGTTTTTAGAGTTCTACTACTGGGTAGTTTCTCTACATCCTGTATCATATCATTATGTCATTATGATCAAATTTACTATAGTATTTTTTATACAGTTGTAAATATCGATAAATAAATTTTTAAAAAAAATTACGATTCTGATGACCAAATGTTAAATAAAAAGCAAAGATACATGAAAGCATGAATAAAAAAACTTCGGTATTGGGAAAACAAAAACAGGTTTGGTTTAGGCAAAGACGTTACAGGGAATCCTCTTATCTTAGCTCTCTATGATACTCTTCCAATTTTTTTTATTTACGGAATAGTCTTTTTTCTAAAATAATGTCGAGATTCTATAACAAAAAAAATTACAATAACACCAGATCCACACAATAGTGAAATTTTCCAATTTATAACATTGTTCAGGACTTACAAATTGTGAGGATCAACAAAAGCTTATTCCCGAGTATAAAGTAATTATAAACTTATAGATTATAAATCAGAGTATAAACTTTTCCTATTATAAAGAGTTTATTTATCGATTGAATTTCTGTAATAAAAAAAGTTTTCGTTCAAAAACTAAAATTTAATGTTAAAAACTTAAGAGTTGAGGTTTTAATGATTAATCTCCTCAAACCTTTTCGATCTATGTAAATTAAGTTAGCCGTTAAAGATAACAATAAGATAAGTTCTTTTCTGTAAAGATTAATTAATTAATTGTGATGTTGCTTCTGGTGTTGGTACAACCCTCCCTGTACAACTGTTGTTCTATAAACAGTGCATCCTTATAAAGCTACAGGGACCTTTCATGGATTCTAGGGGTTCACAATTATTCGTTCCGAATTTTGATTCTTGCAATGTTTTAATTTTTTTATAAGTACATTGTTTTTTGTTGTTTTTTTTTATTTGAAAGTGAAGAAAAATGGTGAGTGTCGTAAGAGACAGTCCACAACCTCGAGAATGTTATGCTTCTTGTTTTCTGCAGGAGGTTGAATAGCAGGTTGTTCCCATTGCACCAAGCGGTGTGGCTCAGCCTGCAACAAGTGGCACACACTGAAGACTCACTTCACTTCGAAGAAGCATCGATAAATACTTAAAAAATGAGATCTTCCAAGGTGGAGTTTTCTGCAGATTATTCTTTTAAAAAATTCAAAATAGCGTATATACAAGTTAATAAATACCATAGATTGTATATTTGGTCTTCGTATAAATAAATATGTGTAGATACGATATATGTGCTATTATATTGTATAAATTTGTTTATTTTAATTTTCAATAGTTAGTGTTATTTGACTAAAATATAACTGATGTCCCACTTTTAAAATTATCCATATCAATGAGCTCATAAGTTTAAATAACTTCTAAATCTTTTTCCAAGATTTTTGGATATTTTTTAATAGATTTCCAATTCCAAAAAAAAAATCATTTTAAGGATGGTATTTTATACATGAATTCACATCCTGTTGGATAGATTAGTAACCTTTGTTAATCTCATCTATGTTATAGTTTGACCAAACTAATTCATAGGGTATTAAAATATACAACCAATAATTAAATTATTTCATATTACATTTTAATATTGTGTTATGTCGTAAAATAATAATTAATTGTAGAATGGTTATTTCACTATTTAGAATAAATAAACATTTAACTATAATACTTTAATAAACATGTACAATAAGACAAATTCGTTTGTATTCATGAACTTGCTCAACACAAAGTCGATTTATAAAAAAACCCATAAGCCCAAGCTCCTGCCCATAATAACAGCCAAGTGATATATCACGTGTAAAAAAAGTTATGGATAATTTTGAGCTTTTACAACCAACAAAGGTTTTTATTATAACCTTCGCCGAGAACTTCACATTGTTCTGAGGGAGTATAACTTTACATGATTTGTTTTTTTATGGCCTCGACCGATCCTAATTTCACCCACATTGTTGTTTACTATGTTAACCCACATTGTTGTCGTGCTAACTTTTCTGGCTCTTGCCAAATGTCTCTCTCGATGAAGTTTAAAATTAAATGATTGGGGCAACAAGTATTCAAATAAAGTACTCATTCACAAATTAAAAGTTTTTTTATTACAAACGTTAATACTTTTTTATCAAGGATTTAACATCCTTATTTTCTGAAAGATAGGGATAGAAGGAAGGATTATCCTGCAGGTCCACAACCAGTTGTAGTCAGATTGGGAAATTCTAGATCAATTCCGAGGGTTAGTCATGAAAAGTCAAAACTTATTCGAACCGGCACCTTTTAATTTTAAGTTTTCGTTAAAAAATTATAAGAAATGAAGGAAAGATCCAAGTATAGGAAAAATTACCTATTTCTGGAAATACAAAAAAAAAGTCATATAATAAAAATTTTATAAAGGAATAATAACTAGTGGAAAAGAATAATATAAATTTATATAATTAGAATAATATTAAAACTCCGCCCTGACGACATCAGAAATAACGATTTTAACATTAATAGGATTAA
>NW_027114634.1:46966-52771 GCF_000696795.3 Halyomorpha halys
TTTTTATTTTAGTATGTATGAGATCATTTATCAATATTACCTATTGCCCACAACTGTGTGGCAGATTGTAATATCTATCAATAAATAAATCTAATTATCAAAAAAAAAAAAAAGATTACCCAACGGGTGTCTTTACCACTCTTCAGCCAAAAGAGAAATACTCTGGGTAAGATTGGTTGATACACAAGTACGATCACCGATTTCGATGAAACCTTTTCTGGTGACACTAGGCCAACAAATATTAGCCACGTGCGCGACGGTTTTGACAATGAATGAACCAAGAAAAATATTTTTTACATAATTTTAGAAATTGTTTATGTTATAGTACGCCACACTTTCTCTACATGTATTTAATGGCTATTATATACCAATCACTTTTTTCGTGTAGAATAACAATAATAGATTGTGATTTGTAATTAGAACAGATATTTTCCAGAATTTCAAATTTCTCTGCCAATTCTTGGTGAACAAATTACGCTATGATATTGTATCTAAGTAAAGACCCGTTACCTGTGAGCACATAGAAGCCAGATGTAAACGCTGAATTAATTCCATAGCTGTTCCCCACAGTCTACATAAAAGCTTTTTTGCGTACATGGCGCCCTTCAGATTCTTGTAGCTATTACAAGATGCTGAATAGCTAATCCAAAACCCTCTGTTTCGTAAAATAGGGTACGCCTACGCAGCCATATTAATAAATCACCCATGTCTACTTCCGTTGCTGAAAAACTAGCAATATTTCCCTAAGGTTCTTTAGGTTTCCACTTGTGAAGAAGAAGTTGAGGTTAGTTTTTTTATGGACCCTCAATTACTAGATTATTTAGTCTTCCATAAGATTCACTCTATTTTTTTTTTGTTTATTGTTACATCGTGTTGAAAATATTTTTTTTCTCAAGAAATTCAATTTTTTTCCCCTACGTTCATGAGTTTCTTTTCATTCTTACTCTTTGAAAGTAGTTACCATTTTATGGGCTTTCTTCAAAAAAGTGGCTGATGGTTAGTTACACAATACATTACATTTTGGAAGTGTTCCTTCTTTTTTTTTTTTTGCATCAGACATTCGTGTGTCAGCCACGTGTGGCTAATTCTTAATCCAATGACAATAAAATATTTTCCTCTGCTATAGTTGGAACTTCTCTACGGTTTAATATTTGTGTCCCTTTGTGGTTTTCCTAAGATGTACTTTTCTTTATATTAATGATCGTTACTTATGTCTGAAGAGGTGTAAATATTCCATAATTCTATTGATAATACTACTTTCAATAATTTACAATTACAATAAAGTATTTATTTTTAAAGAAATAAAGCGATAACAAACTGTGGCATGGCATTAAACCCTCAAACATTAACCATATGAACTCTTTTCAGTGTAGCTCGTCCTACATAATTACTATGAGCTGTCCAAATAGAAGCTGAATAATTGTTCTGGAGAGCAGATCCGCTAACCAAATATTTTATTCCAATTTCACTATACTCGGGTAATAACAAGTTATAATATGAAAAAGTTATAAAAATGAATAGTACTTACTTCCTTACCAATCATAAAATATTATATTACTAAATCAACAGTTTTTTTTTTATTCAATTCGTGCATTAGGTTTATTCAGCTACAGTATGTCCATTTGATCGAAAGCCTTTTCTCTTTCAAAGTATACTGGACCACGATGGTTGAATGCGTGATAAACAAGAGTAGGAATAATGTGACATGAGAAATAGCCTTCAAGACAATGTACGGTAGCATACCGGAGCTATCTGATTTAACTTTGAAGGACCAGATTTTTCTTTTACTTTTAGGATCTTCACCCTATGGAGGTCTTAGGCCTCATTGGGCTGCTCCTATCTACTACGAAGCCCTGTCAGTAGCAAGCAGCTTCCATTGGCCTACATCCAACGAAGTCTTAAACCTTTAATCAGTTCTACCAAAAATCCACTCCTCGTTTTTGATAATTATATCTTAGCATAATTAATCATTAATTCATTCTTAATTTTAATTAAGAATTAAAAAAAAGTTTTTAAGTTGCAAATAAGCAAGTGCGATTTCACCTATAGCGTTGCCATTCTTAAGTGGGAAATAAGGTAACACATCAAGAGGTTTCAGTACTTCGTTCCTAGTCGCGTCACTAGGAATGAAAGCCACTGGAAACTGAGTGAGAGCGCTAGTGCCACATCCGTTCAAGACCCGAGTGTAGAAACAGGCCAGTGCCAGAACTCCAAGATCTTCTTTACAAAAGGTCTCAAGATTGACGTTGGGACCTTTGAGGAGGATTGGAGAAATGTTTGGGACAGGATAGGAATTCTAATAAGAGGTGGTAAATAAGGTCTTGATGAAAATTTAAAAATTTCGAAATACAGGATGTTGAGGTCATGGTGTTTGTAAGTAAGTTATATGGAACATTAACTACTCATATTGTTGAAACGACTTTAGACTTGAAGGATTGGATAAGTCCAGATTTATTGCAGATCGTTTTGTTCATTAGTTGTTTGATATCAATTGAACGATGAGAGTTGGTATATGGGTTTCATGTTAGTCTCTTGTCTACAAAAAACCTATATGCGGGAATGTTTTAAGAAATGAGGTATAGGTTTTTATAGGATCGGTCTCCACCGATCAGCGTCGAAGAATTTAATTCGTTCACTTTAGTGCATTTATTGTTATGCCACTACTCAACCTGGGATAGATATCTTAGTAGGTTTTGTGTAAATATTTCGGGATCTAAGTGGAAGGAAAGGATTGTGGTATATCAGCAATGTTTGCCAAAGAGATAAAAATTGCTTTGTAGAGATATCAACAGTGAAGATAATATAGAGCCCAATACTCTGCCTTGGGGAACATCGGTCGCAACTGAATAATAATCAGATAATTCCAGATCTTAGTGGCCTTGAAAATAACGTTTGTGAAGTAGGATCTAAACAAAAAGTAAAAGATTTGGGGTATATGGGTTTTCAGTTTAAAAAATAAGCCATTATTCTATACGCAGTTGAAAGCTTGTACTTCCTCCAAAAAGACACTAGTGTAATATTGGTTTGAAATGCAAAGGAAATGTGGTTAACTATTGAAATATCAAGATTATTTTTTATCTCATAGTTTATTTGTTATTATCTATCAGTTTTTTATAATATATACTGAGCCTATATTTTGTCTGACAGTGAAGATGGTTTTAGTATATAGAGAGTTCATAAGCAAAATGGTATAGTCAAGTAGAATTGGCGAGGAAACATCGGATACAAAATGCATTACCAATTTTTTAAACAAATGTATTAGAAATTCGAATACTACAAGGGTATCCTTTTTTCATTACTTTATACTCTTTTGAGTAAGATCTCAAACTTTAAAGGATGGTTTTTCAATTTATTTAAACTGTAAATCCCTTCTAAACTCGGAATACTACCCGATTTTTCTGATCCTTAAATCAATTACCACTAGGATAATGAAATAACAGACTGGAAGATGTGATAGTATATCCGTTAAGATCCTTGCTTATTTACTTTGTCAGAACCCAATTCCTTCGCTGAGCCGGGAAAATACCGGTCAAGGTAAACCCAGAGCCTTCCGTAAGCCAGGAATTCACAGTCTGTTGTTGTTCTCAGTGACCTTGTCTACTTTATGATAGGATCTTGGAATTACTTTACTTCTTCTCCTTCCGAAATAACAAAAAATTATTTCTTTCTAAGAATATTATAAACCCATCGTCCTAACAAGCTACTAAAGGGATTTTAAAGAAAAAAAGGGGAGTTTAGAGTTTAGTTATAGTTGCAGGGAATGCAAAAAGCTTATGGAAAGGAATCCTTCGAGCTCCAGGGAAGTAATAATTCATGGTATTTACGAGACCCGGAATAAATCAAAATATATATTAGATGAGTACGGCAACTTTTATTATTATTATTATTATTTATACTTGGTGGCAATGAGCAGTACAAGCGATGGCTGTATTCTGGTCATGATAAAAACAAAAATGTTTAACAATTTTTAACATTTGTATTCCATAAGAAATATCAAAACACATACCTAATCTATCTAAGATTCAATGTGAAAAAGTTTTAGATAGATAGTATTAATGCTAGTAATTTTAAAATTCCTAAACACATATTTTCTTACTATGTTTAAGGTTTTACTACAAAAATCTAATGATTTTTTCCAAACCTATCAATTTGAGAAAGGTTGCGGAGTTTCCTTAACAACTCATTAGAAAGTTCTTATAGTGTTAGAAAAGATTGAATTTTTGTTTAATTTTTTTTTTTTTGCCGACTAGATTTTCAATAAAATCTAACATATAATAGTTGGTCCGAAGAGGATTGATTCGAATAGATGAAACGAAAAGGATACTTAATAGTATTAATAAAAGCATTAATATTAGTAAGGGGGAGTTTTCCATTCAACATAAGAAAAAAACTTATTCCAAAACCATGCCCAATTATTTATATATTGTAATATAAATAAAGGGAGAAAATGAGAAAGAATGTTCTTTTCCTTTCTTTTTAATTCACTGGTCAAGAAGTGGATTAAGGTTTTCTACTGCATAAATTATGGCTCATTTTATGTTGTTGTTTGTTTTGTTTTTTATAATGAATATAAGTATTGGAATATTTATTTAGAGGTCTTATATATTTCTTTATTTAAATAACTTTTTTTCTTTTTTGTACCCTCCTGTAAAGATTTTAATTGGTATTTAGTACGTACATATAGGAAGTATGCTATATGTATAGCTAGGTATGAAGGATACCTTGGATTGCCTTTTGGCATTATAAGGTTAGGTGAGGGGTCCAATGAAGGTTGTAAACTTTCACAAAAACCGCTGGTGAAATGGTGAAAATTTAGAAATTTTTTTGTTAGGAATAGAAATTGTTTATAACTAATTAACATTTTCTATTTTTGGTGAGATGATACGCTGTAAAATTTCATGAAAGACTAACCCGCACTGATGAGATGAACTATCCGGTTGAGTATTGACTCAGCCGAGCTCTGACTTATTCCAGTTCATGTTTCGCCGCAATAAAGCCCCAAACCACGGCCTTCTTGTATCGTATTCTTGCCCAAATATAGATCTGCTATTTGTATACATCCTTTTCAGTGTCACCTTCATCCTTATTTTTATTGTCATTGTAAGTGGATTATTATCACACTTCCTTTGATATTTTTACGTGATCATCACCATTAAAATAGTTATTGAGATTTTGGGACAAAAACTCTGATTTGTAAAGAGCAGTAATATGTCAATATCTACAAGCAAAGCATATACAAACTGTTAGCAAATTACGTAATCTCTAGTGTGGTTTTCACTTTGAATATTAAAATGAATATCTTCGGTAATTCAATGGTCATGAACAAGCAAGTTCTGCAGAAAAATCATTTCGGTACATAAGGGGGAATATTAAAATCGGTAAACTGCCTACCACAAATTAGGTTACAAGAAAAGTAACGAATTTTCGTGTTACGAGGATCCATTTACGGTGATTTTAATTCGAGAGCGTGACGTTATATCGATCAAAAATATTTATGAGTCTAGGAAAAGGCAAACGGTTCATATTGAACAGCTGAGGCTTCCAGTAATGATAGCACCATAGACATCTAAAGTGCCCCTTAGTGACACTAGAGTAACTATATCCGTTCGCTTGTTTTCTTATTCCACTTCTTATGTTATATCAAAATGTTACACCAAAATTGCATTGTGCCTATTCTACACGGAAGATGCTTTGATTCCGCTATTTTTGTTATAATCCTAATAAAATGTTTTTAAATTTAGTTTTTATGTGTAAAGTATTAAATTTGTGTGTGTGTGTGTGTTTTTTTTTTTTTTTTTTTTTTTT